>NC_052359.1:62815791-63115791 GCF_009727055.1 Benincasa hispida
CGCCCTCAAAGACAGGAGTTCCCAAAACACTCATGATTGAAATCGTGTCACCTATGGTCGTTTAGGTGAGATGTAAGTCTCTAGTATCAACGGTGTTATATACAGAGTCTAGTCATCTCGTGGTCTAGGTCTTATACGAACTCTTTGTATAGGACACTCCCGTTCACACGTCTCCACATGAATAGTCAGGATCTACCATATGTAGTAGTTTACAACACTTGCAAACCTCTACAAAGCGGGTCGTATTCGTAGTGTCACCAGGATTAGGTATCCCACCTTAATTCTTATACTACAGACCTATTTAGGTTATCACTTAAGGCATGATCCACTTGTATATCACATATACATGCTTAAGTTCACATAAGATAACCAAAGAGCTTTGTTTATTGAATATGAATAAATGCCAGAATTAAATAACAATTATTTTATTCATCAAACAATGTGTATCTTTACAAAACAACAAAACTCCAGGAGAATTAGGACACCAATCCCAACAACACAAGAATGCAATAGATGCAAACAGAATCAATAAGCACTCTAATTACATTTAATTTGAGTTCTAAAGCATGCATTTGCAAGAAAATCACAAGTGGATTTCATGTTACATACCTCTTGATGAATTCTTCAATTTCAAGCTACTCTTTACTCCAAATCGAACGTGAACCACCAATAGATCTTTTCTATTATTCTTAGCCATAAATTTGAGTGGTGGAACTCGAATTTGAGTAAATTAGGTGAAGGATTTTTTGGGTTTTGTGTGGGAGAGGAAGAACTTGTAGAAAAACCTGAAGAACTCCCATAATCTCAGCAAATTGAAAAGCTTTTATGCATCATCTACATGCAAGCATTACAGAATTTTTCAAATGCCAGCTCCAACTTCCTCAACTAGTGGGATTTGTGTATGCTTGTAGGAAGAACACCTCCTACTTGAGAGTGTTTGTGGGAAAACCCACTTAATCCAATTTTTTCAATCTTTCATTTCAAAATTCAATTAATTCAAAAATTAATTAAAATTTGATTTAATTAATTCATAATTAATCAAATCTAAAATATCAATATCCAATTTCTTAAATTGAATTTAAAATTGGAATTTAATTTGATTTTTAATTAATTAATTAATTAATTATCAAATATCAAATTAATCACACACCTAATTTTAAATATGAATTCTATTCATATAATTAATATTTAAATCAATATTTAAACATTATAAACTCTCCAATTTTGTTTAATTTCAACAAATTAAATGTTAATTATATCAAATATAATTAAACAAAACCTAATTTGATTTTGAACTTATTCAAATTCAAACCATAATTCAATTTGAACAATTCAAATTGATATTATTCCAAATTCACTCAATTTAATAATTAAAGGTGTTCATGTTTTACGAGCTAGTAGAGGGACTTTATGGACCTATAGATCATAAGCTCGAACAATTTAAAATTAATTGGCTAGAACTCTTTAGACCAAATTAATCAGTATTCGTTAACTATCAAGTCACACCACTATAGCTCGATAGTTGCACTTTCCTCACTATAGATATATTTGTATCTACATGATTTAACCATAACTAGTAAGTCAACCCTTCACAAGTTGTTCGTAATAACGATTGGGTCAATATGTTGTTTTACCCCCCATATTACGTCTTGTTCCTTAAGTTCCAATTGATCCTCTAATGAACAATTGGTTTATGATCCAATCACTAAACCAGATCCATCTCGGGTCAGTGAGAGAGTGGGATCTCTTGTTCAAGACCTGGATTCAGTTACTTAAGAGAATAATCTTTCTCCTATCTCTAAATCGGGTAGGCATGAATTCTGTCTTGCACCCTATGTCCCCAGCTATCTACCCGGTCTTACCCCTGAAATGGGAGGCTTATTGAGCCAGTGTTGTTGAGCCAACCCTCACCTATGCAAATCTAAAGATAATCACGAATAAACAGGAATTCATAGTTAGCTCAGGATTAAGATTGAGTTACCTAGGTCATCTAGTTAGTCTTTGAACAATAAACAACGTTATAAAGTAAAAGTGACTTATTTTTTGGTCCGATCTTATGCAAACTCATTGCGTAGGACACCCAACTCCTCTTGTCAATACATGAACGAATCTGGATCACTTCGTTTGTAGTATCTTTGCAATAACTTGTAACAGCTACAGAGTAGGTCGCATCCAATAATGTTACCCGAATAAGGTACCCAACCTTAATCATATACTATAGACCGTTTTGGCTATTTACTTGAACTTGATCCATCTTTATGTCTCTACATAAAGTTCAAGTATTCATATAATAATCATGGATCTTAGTTTATTGGATTTAGACTTTATGAATGCAATTTAAAGATTCAATAACAACTTTATCGAAGAAATGTTGAATGTCTTTATTGATAATAGAATGTGTTTAACTTTACAAACTGTGAGTTTTAGGACACACAACCCAACAAGACAAGTTTTGCGATAGCCTCGCACTAAGAAAATAGGATTAACTCACTATATTCGCGCAACACACACCTCTCGGTAGTTTGCTACATGCATCATATCTCTATGGCGCATGATTGAGCGATAACTCTTGCAATCTACACTTAACTCTTTGCGATGAAAGAAAAAGATGATAAAGTAGAAGAAGATGATGAAAATGATTTTGAAGGAATTAAAGAGATGCATTGATTACAAAATGTATTAATTTCTTAAGCCAAAATGTAATACAATACAAAAGTAAGAAGAGAGGTGGAGGGCTAGATGTAGGCAATCTCTTGCTTCCATCCGATGTGTGTCAAGGCTGCCGGTGGTGCAATGGATGGATGGTGGAGTAGTCTCTCTTGAGCTCTATCTCCGGCGAAGCTCCGGTCGTCAATCGGAGGAGGTTGTGGAAGTGAATAACTCTCAAAGACTTTATGCTCATGCTCTCGTCTGTGATCACAAGAATCTGCCCAAGGCAGAGTCCTGGATGCTTTGATCTTGGGCTCCAAGGCTCTATTTATAGAGCTCAAACGCTGACAGCTTTGATAATCCCACTCTGAATCACTTCCACTACTGACGCGGTAGGTGAGAATGTCATCATGATCTTATCTCTTTGATACTCCTGAGGTATGCATTCATGATTGTTTCTTCTGAAGTATCAACGCATTCCACCCAATTTGCGATCATTCTTCTACCATGGCTATCACTCTATAATCACGACATTTCATGCGACCAACTTGTCTTCATTAAGATCAATTCATGCGATCAACTTTGCGATGGTTTGGGATCAACGCATGCGATTGATTCCTGCAGCAACTATAAAAATAGACATTTTGACGCAAGATAACGCATGATATAGGGTTAGTGGGGATTTTCAGTGCTGATCAACACAAGCTCATTATTCCACATGAATTCTTAACAAAATTAACGCATGTTTTGCTCATCAACCTTCACAATTTTAAATAAAAGGTTGCAATATCTTGTATTTCTACAAGTTATCACCTATGTAGGTATAGGACGATGCATGTTCCTACAATTCTTAGTTATATGCCCAGGTTTGTTACAATTGAAGCAAAGAAATTGTACCGTTTCTTCTGAGGGAGATTTTTTATTCTTTTGATTCTTCTAGTTGCTGGATCCACGATTATGAACTTTCATCTTATTTCCCTTTGGCTTTAGTCCAGGTTTTTGAACAGTAGGGGCTCCTCAAACTCATCACAGACAACTTTGCTTTTAGCTTTTTAGAATGAGATCGTTCAAAACGATTCAAAGCTTAGCGAGTCATTATTAGATTAAGGCATTGAACCTAGCTACGTTCTTCATTTTGGCTTGCCCCCACGGGTGTCATGCGGGCATCCAACTTCGGTTGCGTGCCATTTTCAATTCAACTCTTATCTTAGCTAAATTTAATTTGTGTCAGATAGAGGAGTTTTCATTATGCGTTGATTTTGGTCACCTACTTTCGTTTTGGCTTACCTACACGGGTTCATGCAAAGTATCCAACTACAGGTAGGTACCTTTCACAACTTAACAAATCAGCTTGGGTTTCCCTTTTGCGTTGACAGCAAAGTTTTTATTAGGATCATTTTTTTTAAGCAATCACAATGTTGATATGGAACGCATTTGCTTGGACCGATCCCACCTCCAAATTTAGAGTGATAGGCTCCCTTCCAAAAAAGCTAAAGACAAAATTGTTCAGAGATGCGGTAAAAGAGGTCTGAGCAGAGGTTTGCACACAATAGCACTTAAAATTGTCAAACTTTGAAGAAGCTACTAAAGCGAGGCGAGCCATGCGACTTTTAGTGAGTGGATTTAGTGAATTTACATAAGTATCATCATGGATGCTAATTTATCAACGCAAAAGAAGGCAAGCAGACAAACAGGCAAAAGATAATTTCAAAAAGATAACGCATGAAAGATAACAAGAAAAGAAAGATACGAGCAGAGTGTCGATTGCGTCAATACTTAGAATTCATGTAGAAGAAATAATCATGCATTGAATAAGAGAGAGAATTCTTCTTTCAGAACAACACACTAAGAGGAAATTATTATCGCACCAAGAAGGAGCGATTGCAACACCACATCTAAGAAAAGCAGCCGCAAATCCAAAACGGCAAAAATCAAATAAATAAACTAAAGCTAACTAGGAAAACAAAGTAAAGATAGAGTAGAAGATGTCCCTGGAGAAATTGGAGTGAAGTCACCGCAAGGACTCTTCCATAGAGGGGATCGAACTCGCCTGCTTAGGTCAAGGGATTCATTGTCCCGACCACCAGAGATTCCAGCATTCATTAGTCGCATGGCGTTTACCATGCTCCTAAGATTGCTTCCAGCTCATGCGACAAATAGCATTTCAATCTCAGGGTCAATATTGAATTTGGGCGCAGCACCTTCACTCAAATATCGTTTTTGACTTGGTCGCACAAGCCATAATATGCCTAAGACCAAAAGGGGACATGCGGAAACACAAACCTTAACCAAATGATTAAAAGCCAAGTCCCCGGCAATGGCGCCAAAAACTTGTTGAGGATAAATTTTTGTTTGTTTTCGTTAATGGATATGAGTTGATGGTCATACATTGATCATGTGTTAATCTAAAGAATATGCATTATGCGTTAATCATGTATACGATGACCATGCATTTCTATCACAAGTTTTCTTGCTCTCTTGCCAAGTATAACGAGATCACAAGTTTCTCGGGATGATCCGAGGTCGAACATGGGGACTTGCAACTAAAAGATAATTGTAAAGTAATGTATTTGAGGTGGAGAATAAAAATAAAAAGAAAGAAGCTGATTACTATGCACTACTCCTACTCCTAGCTAAACAAATTGAACAATTGAAGTTTGACTATGAGAATCGGTAGAGATGCGACAACTGTTAACACGTAATAAGATGCATGGAGAAGTAGAGTTGTGGAGGAGATACCACCAAGTCCTTAAGTTTGGTTGCAAGGGTAATCCCAGCTCGCCACACTAATGCATCGCATACCTCTCGATGGTCAACCATATGCTTATATCTCTATAACGCATGGTTCTGTTGAGCATAAGATTATTCCTATCTCTAGAAACATTGCTTATTTTGCTTAGTGATTTCCACCACTTACCCTCTCGGGCAGTTGGTTATAGCTACTCTACTCATAGACAAGCTTTGCGATAGCCTCACACTAAACAAATAGGATTGACTCACTATATTCACGCAAGGCACACCTCTCGGTGGTTTGCTACATGCGTCATATCTCTATGCAGCATGATTGAGCATGCAATAACTCTTGCAATCTGCACTTAACTCTTTGTGATGAAAGTAAAAGATGATGAAATAGAAGAAGGTGATGAAAATGATGTTGAAGGAATTAAAGAGATGCATTGATTACAAAATGTATTAATGTCTTAAGCCAAAATGTAATACAATACAAAAGTAAGAAGAGAGGTGGAGAACTAGATGTAGACAATCTCTTGCTTCTATCAAATATGTATCAAAGCTGCCGATGGTACAATGGATGGCGGTGGAGTAGTCTCTCTCGAGCTCTATCTCCGGCGAAGCTCCGGTCTTCAATTGAAGGAGGTTATGGAAGTGAATAACTCTTAAAGACTTTCTGTCGATGCTCTCGTCTGTGATCACAAGAATCTTCCCAAGGCTGAGTCTCGAATACTTTGATCTTGGGCTCTAAGGCTCTATTTATAGAGCTCAAACACCGACAACTTTGATAATCCCGCTCTGAATCACTGCCATTATTGATGCGATAGGTGAGAATGTCATCATGATCTTATCTCTTTGATACTCTCAAGTATGCATTCATGATTGTTTCTTTTGAAATATCAATGCATTCCACCCACTTTGCAATCATCCTTCTATCATGGCTATCACTCTGTAATTGCAGCATTTCATGCTACCAATTTGTCTTCATTAAGATCAACGCATGCAATTAACTTTACGATGGTTTGGGATCAACGCATGTGATCAACTCCTACGACAACTACAAAAATAGACATTTTGACGCAAGATAACGCATGATATAGGGTTAGCGGGGATTTTTAGTATTGATCAATGCAAGCTCATTATTCCACATGCATTCTTAGCAAAATTAACGCATGTTCTACCCATCAACCCTCATAATTCTAAGTAAAAGGCTGCAATAGCTTGTATTTCTACAAGTTATCACCTATGTAGGTGCAGGACGATGCATATTCCTACAGTTCTTGGCCATATGCCCAAGTTTGTTATAGTTGAAGCAAAAAAATTGTACCGTTTCTCCTGAGGGAGATTTCTGATTCTTTTGATTCTTCTAGTTGCTAGATCCACGATTATGAACTTTCATCTTGTTTCCCTTTGGCTTTAGTCCAGGTTTTTTAACAGTAGGGGCGTACTTTCTTGATACAATGTTTACCTCCTCTCTCTAGTCCTGCTTTCAGGTTGCCTCCTCAATCCTCATGCGTGTTATCAGGTTTTCCAAGGAAAATTCTTTGGCTTTATGCCTCAATGTGTTTTTAAAGTCCTTCCACATAGGGGGTAACTTGTCAATAATAAAAGCAACTTGAAATTGCTCATTTAGGGGCATACCTTCGCTAATGATTTTATGAACACTCTTCTACAATTCATGGGATTGAGCCTCTACAGGTTTTTCATCCATCATTTAAAACTTCAAATAATAGCTGACAATATACTTTTTCGATTCGTCCTCTTTGATATCGTATTTTTTCTGTAAAGCATCTCAGAGTTCTTTCGATATGGTCATCGTGCTGTAATAGTCATATAAATCATTAATCAAACCATTTAAGATAAAATTTTTCCATAGAAAATCATTTTCCTTCTAAACAATAACATCTTTGATCTGTTGTTCAGTTGGATCTATTTGTGAGATAATTGGCTTCTCTGTGGTGCAGACGACAACAACTTTCTTCACAATGAGAAAGAACAATTTTCTTCAACGTTTGAAGTATGCCCCTTAGAAACGGAAAGGGCAGTTGAGATCGATGGATAGAATATTATTCTATGTTGGAATGGCCATCATGAACATCGGTAGGTCGACCCGCCTTAAAATTGAAAAAACAGCTACCCAGAGAACAGTGATAGGACTAGAAGCCCTGGTGAACCCTAACAAGAATGGAGGTTTCGGTGAACTGTGATAGGAACGACACTTTGGAATCAGCAACAACGAACGAGAAGCTTGCAAAATTGAAACTTGCAAAGTTGAGCCGCAGATCATGTTCTATTTGAGAATGCGCAAAGAAGGGGTAACATGCGTATGTACACACAAAGCGGACCGTTCAGACGGAATGGAAAATCCAGAAGACCACGACAAATTTGGATGAATGAAAAAAAGAATGGATGATTTAAGGAAAAATAAAATTATTATTCCACATACTCGCCTCGCCCAGATGGATGGCAGCGCACGTGTGGAATGACCATTAAACCCATATTTGTCTACTTGCTCACGCCTTCTAAAACTTAGGTACCCCTTAGGGTCCAAACCCACGAGGAAGGGTAGGGGTAGGGGTGAATAAGGAGATCAATGTGAGATTCTCCACCTTTCTTTTTCTTTATTAAAAAAATTAAATTTTCATCGAAACAAACACTCCTTTAGTGATCATGACATTTTAAAAAATAAATAAATCAATTTTTCTATATACTTTCGTGCAACTTGAACATCCATTTTTCTGATCTAGACTTTTTATTGTGTAACATTCTCACCTACTTTTCAATAATGAAGATTATTCATGCAAACAAGTACAAGTTATTGCAACATGTGGTTTGTCTCTATTTGCACCCTTTTAGTTCTTAATAGAAATTTAAATCTCTTAACTGCCGCACTTAAAATTATTAGACAAACTTAGTTAGGACTCCTAAATGAGCCTCAACTATGTTAGGGTGGGTAGATACTTAATGAATGTTACAGAGTCTTTTCTAATATTTTGTCTCCCAACAAAAAAAAAATGAAAAAAAAATAAAAATAGTGAGGTGACAACTTTATTCATGTTTTTGGAGTGGTTTGTTTGATCATCGAAATTATTTATTTTTAATCAGCCAACCAATAATTTGTAACCATTCAAGAATTAAGAAATTTCGATTTAAATTTTTGTTCTTTAAAATGAAACTTGATTCCTTTTAATTCCACTTAATGCAACTTCTTTTATAAGTTCATTATTGACATTTTATCCACATTCCTATAGACATGATTGAAATATTCCTATAGACATGATTGAAATTTCTTTGTTTGTATCATCTTAAGTTTAAGTTTTTTGCAACATCTTAAAGTTTATAAACCACTTACACAGAACTATCGATATTGAGAATGATAATTAATGTCTTTATCCACTAAGATTGACTTGTATTCTAGAAGTTAGAGTCGAGAAGGATATAGTATGAATTTTTAGTAGTCGGTATGTACATATAGAGATGTCCACGAGACGGGGTAGAGACGGAAACTGCCATATTCCCACGAGAAAAATTTTCCAGTAGCTTTTTTCTTAATTTATTTATTGTTTAATAAGTTTTTTTAATTTATTCTCAATGATATATATATATATATATATATTAATTTTCTATATTAAATCATTCATTTCCGATACATCTATTTAAATAACACATTATAAAATTTTCTTATAAAAACAACATATATTTTTTTCTTTTTGCAAAGATATAATTAAAATAGTTTATCTCATAGTTTCTTAAAATTAAAATTTAAATATTAATCGTTAGCCTTCAACTTAAATATTACAATATATACGTCTTAAAAGTAAGAAAGTGTTGACATCTCTATACTAAAAGTACATTAAAATATGAAAAAAATATGATGAAAATTAGGAAAAGACTCGTTGGTAAAAATTATAGTTTTTTTTAACAATGTATACATAATTCTCAGTATATATAAATATATTTTGTGAGTTATAAACTCACAACATCATGAGGGAAAATTATTTCAAATGGTAAAACTGTTAAAAATATTTACAAGATATAACAAAATTTTAGAACTATCAATGATAGACGCTGATAGATTTCTATCCGTGTCTATCATTGATAGTTCTAAAATTTTGTTATATTTTATAAGTATTTTGATTTATTTTTCTATATTTAAAAACAACCTATATTTTAAGTTATAAATCATAATCATAATTCGCAATATTTTTTATATATACTGCGAATTATATATATATATAGTCGAGATCGGGGATAGGAACGTAGAAGGTAATTTTTATCTCCATTCTCATTTGGTCAATGGAGAGAAAATTCTCCATACTCCCTTCTCTATTTTCTGTCTAATCGAAAACTTTCGACCTCAAATGCTCGCTGATCCGATTCCTAGGAAAATTGACATCTCTATGTGCATGTCTACTAAACTAAAGCGGTTCATTTGGACGTTAAACGGTTATTTAACCCGAGTCGGGCCGACCGGTTCAAAGCGGTCAAGTTCCTTGCAGTTCGCTTTCGACAAATCAAGCAATTCCATCCCATCCCATTCTCGTCTTCTTCTCTCAACTAAAGGCGCGAGAAGTTTTTGCAAACCCTAACGCTTAGATCAGAAGAAGAACTCGCGAGAAACACATCGACAATGAATTCAACAGGTCGAAGAAGCGGAGGAGGCCTTCTCGAAGGTTTGTACAGAGTGATTATGCGCCGTAATTCTGTTTACGTCACCTTCATCATCGCCGGTGCATTTGCTGGAGAACGGGTAATGTTGTGGACCTCATGTTTTATACTAATTTATCTATGTTAGGTTTTTCTCTTTTCTTTTTGGTGGATTGTTGAATTGTTAATTTCGTTTTCCATGTTTGATCTGAAGATCTAGTTCTTGCAAATCACTTGATATTGATATTAAAATTCGTGGTCGTGTTTTCGCTGATTCACGAAAAAAAAACGCACAAAAAAGAGAGTAAACGGATTAAACTTGTTCGTCTGTGCCCTCTTGAGAGTTGAAGTAGGCGGAACTGTATTGAAATTTATGGTTTATCTGGCAGAGGAGAGAGTAGAGGATTCACATCTTTGTTCCATCATATCTTTTTGGGATTCATGTAATGGTTTCTAAAGTCTGCTGAACACGATTGATCGTATTGAATTTTGTTATGAGTGTATGCAGATTCTGAATCATGTAAAGTAACATAGTAGATCATATTTATGTATGGAAATGCGGAATTTGTACATTATTTGGTCTGCTTATCAGAGTAGTTCCATTTTTGCTCCAAATTTTACAGGATCAAGATAGTGGAAGTGGTAAGCAGAAAAAAGGAACATAAGAATGTTTCTTTCGTTGTTCTATGGACTGTTATGTGGTGGGCTTTGGTATATCAAATTGTAGTATGGGGCTTCTGAATTGCATGGCATTTGTGTGTGTGTGTGTTTAACCTCAATGCTTGGATTTCCATTGGTGCAGGCTGTGGATTATGGAGTTCACAAGCTCTGGGAGTACAACAATGTCGGGGTATGGAACTTAGCCCCATATATTACTTTTCTTTGTTTTCCTATGTACACATTTAAAATTTATTGATGGGCACGAACTCCACATAGACGATTGTTTTGGCTTTTCTTTTGTTCTCTATTGATCTAGAACATATGCTTGATGTTTTATTCTGGATGTTTTGGCTCCCATTTTTTGTTGTCAGCGTCAAATTATTTATCAGTTTCAGCTTCTATTTATGGTTACCGTGTTGAATATTATGGCATTGTAATTAGAACTGTTGCATTTTCTCGATCTCCATTGGTTATAGATTTCTATTTTGATTATCTAGGCTCTTGTTCTTTTTTTTTTTTTTTTTTGGGGGCCGGTTCTGAAATAAACGATCCGTTCTGATTTCTGCCAATAGCTCATTAACGTGTATAACGTACTTTTGTTTTTTTGAGAAAATAAGGAAAGAAAAACAAGTCCACAGAAGGAGGCCTCTCCTACGTGGTGGAACAGACTCCCATCCAAAAGATATTGATCATTCGATACCAATTGAAGATGGAAATAACAATAAAGTAGTATGTAGTATTTGTATCACTTTTTTTTTCTTTTGAAGGAGAAGCATTTGTATCTCATTTCTTTTGTTTTTTTAATCATTTTTTGTGCTCTTGGGTTTAGGAAAGTCTTATTTCTACTAAGTTAAGGCTGATTTGGAACTTTTGTAGGATAAATATAAACTCCGTCGTTTGTCTATTAAATGGTGTCATGGTTCATAAACAATTTGGTTTTAACCACTCAGACTTAAGTGGGCTGTCAATATTAAATAACGACAGTCACTAAAATCATTTTCCAAGTTGGTCTAAATCCAAAAAGTCTTCAATGAAGTGGACCTAAGCATCTCAATTAATTAAGATATTATATCATTGATCAAAAAGTCATAGATTTGAAGTCTCACTCTCACGTGCTGTTGAACTTAAACGGTTGCCTAAGTAGACAACATTTATGATTTTAATTCTTAGTTAAAAATGTTCTACATAGCCAATGGGTAAAATGGGAGAAAAGAACAAATCAAGGGTTCTTAAAAAACTGTTTTTTGAAACTAGGGATGCAATTTACATGCTAGACAACTTATGTGAATGTAAATTACAAGTAGTGCTGTTTTAATTTATTATTTTTTTCCTCGAATTAAATGATGCTCAATATTATTCGTCTTTATTCTATTACAATCCTGCTTTGGAAAAGATGTTTTACCTGCACAGAAATGCTACTAAACAATTCTTGTACTGAAGTAGCGTTCTTACTCATTTCCAACTCTATTCTGATGTATGATGATCTAATAATTATGCAGAAACGTTACGAGGACATTTCAGTTTTGGGGCAAAGACCGTCGGAAGAATGAATCTTTTAGCCACATAAAAAGCTACACAACCATGGATTCAAGAGGTAAAGAAACTGGTGGCTTAGGATGGTAAATGAGAATGTATTTCTTCTCACCATTGGTTTGGAAAGTTTGTGCTTCTTCATGAGATTCTAATCATAGTTTATTTGATTTAAGTTTGGAGTTACAAGTTCTTGTCTATTAGTATATTTTATTTGATTGATCTGATAATCGAGAATACAAGAAAAGCAAAATGTTGTTAGAGTGCTAATTATAAAGTTATTAGGGTATAGCAGTGAGCATAATGGTAATTACTGTTGGTTATAATTTATAGATAGTGGAAATTAGAGCTTAGATGGTTGAAAGATTTTTGGGAAATTAGTGGATTGTGGGAGGGAGATAATTCTGGTATTGTTGGATCTGCCTGAGCCATAGTTGAATTGGCCTAAAATATGTATTATCAATCTCAGAGGTTAGAGGATTGATCTCACACGAGAAAAAAAAAAAAACAAAAATACATTATTATTGTAATTTTTGATAACTTCAGTTTTGGAACGGAAGAGGAGGCTCTCAGAATTTTGCGTGAAGTAGTGGGGTTGTTTTGTCAGAGAGAAGAAAGAAGAGATCTGTTAGTTATAATTAGAATTACAACTTATACATTTAGTTCGGTTTTTTAGCATAAAACTAAAAGTCAGTTTGGATTGAAGTGTTTTTGAAAAATTCATTTTTATTTAAAGATTTTTTATAAAAATTAATTCAAATATACTTGAGAAGCTATTTGAAACAGTTGTCAAATACTCTAATTTATTTTAAAATAACTTATTTTTTAAATTAAACATTTGAAAATTTATTCCAAATACATCATAGGATCTATCAACACTTTAGGAGTATTTTGAAAAAAGATTTTTCTTTTTTCTTTTTACTTGTTAGACATAAATTTAAAAGTTCTAATAAGGATGATAGATGTATCCATCTCCATGCTTCCCCCCTCATTACTCACACTAAAAAATGAATTAAAATATTTCAAAAGAGAAATGAAAAGAATTTGTCACGTGACAAATTATGATTAGACAACTTAGTGAGATGTATATGTCAGGGTTGTAACTAAATATTTTTCTTTTAATAATCATCAACACTTTTTAGTTTGTGATTTTACTTTTTTATATATAAAAAAAAAAGTAAAATTATTCAAAACATGCCTAAACTTTATAATCAATTTTGTGTGACAAAATATTAAAAGTTTTTATTTTTACCAATAAATTTTGAAATTTTTTATACCTAAAGGGTTTTTTCATTAGAATGAAATGACAATTGACATATTGTCCGATGAGTAACAATGGAAAAGCATATTCTTAAAAAAAAAATTTGATAAATTAATTAATTAATTAAAGTGACATTATTTACAACATCATTTATGTCAATAATTATAATGGTACTTTTAAATGAAATAATAAAACAAAACCAAATTACGAAGATATAGTATTCTAACTACAAAGATATTGTTTCCTTAAAAAAAAAAAAAATAATAACGTACAAAGATATGGTAAAAGGAAAAGAAGAAGAATGGAGAGAGAAAAAAATACTCACGGATTATGCTTTTGATTATACTGTTTACTTTAGAGTTATGAGATTGTACAAGATTGAACTCGTGCAGATCTACTTATAAAACAACTTCTTCAACAGTTGATGGATCAAGAAGCTTCTCCCCTATTAGTGATAATAAGGTATCATAGAACAGCTTTTAAGTATTAAAGATAGAAAGAAGTGATGTTGTGCTCCCAAGTGACTTCAAAGATCTTCTTCTTATTCCATACTCTAGAACCAACCTTGCTGAGAGCCCTTTCAACTTTAGCTCTAGATCCAGGGCAAAAGGCCTTAAGTTGTCTAAAACCGACAACTCGACTCACGCCACAACACTCAATTAGTCGCGTTGGCACGTCACTCGACTCCTCGGTGAACTTCGGCGAGGGGAAGAAAAAGAAAAGCTGTAGATGGACATCAGATGATCAATGATATGAAGAAAATAAATAAACCATAACAAGCGACCTAATGAAATTGGGCCACGTGTTGTTTTGTAGAGACAATTTTCCTAAAAAACGAATATGTAGTGGGATGTGCTAGGGGTGTACATAGGTTGGATTGAGGGTGTTTTTTTTTTTTTTTAAATAAACTCGAAAATTCTAATTGGTTGGATTGACAACCCAAAAAACTCAAATAAAGTCTACAATCCAACCCAACTCAACCCTTAAAATTCGGGTCACGTTGGGTCGGATTGAGTTGTCAAGTTATAAATTTTTTCCTTCTTAATTAATAATATGTATCTACAATACAGGACAAATAACTAAAATCTCATAAAATTAAAATGTGAAATTCTAAATATCTATGATATTTATTACAAATTTTAAACAAAGACAAATATTATAACAATTTTAAAAGAAAAATATTAAACATTCATAAATTAATCGATGCAAAGTAATCAAATTTTAAACAAAAAGATAGATAGATAAGCACAGACACGGATACGGCTACACGATAAGGATACGATCGGATACGGCGATTCATCAATTTCTAAAAAACTAAGATACGGATACGTCTAAGGATGCGACATTTTTTTATATATTTTTTTAATATATATATTTCTAAAAAAAAGAGGATACTGATACATTGAAGATACATTCTTTCTTTAAAGAAATCTAGGACATAGATAAATTTAGCATACAAGTTAATAACAATAACACAAAATAGAATACAAACACTGAAATACAATACAAAAAAGTAACATCTAAGATGTTGAAGTACAATAGTTAATAAAATACAATAGGAAAGTGACTCATATTGCAAAGAAGAAGAAGAAGATTAGATGGAGAAATATGAAGATAAACGAAAACTTATTGTTAAAGATATCTAAATAGTATATATTTTGGTAGACTTTATGGGGACTCAAATGTGAAGATGAAGAATGGATGATTCTAGTCTAGGGTTTCGTACGTTATTTATTATTATTATTTTTTTTTAGTTTTGAACTCAAGTAGTGAGCCTTTTAAATATGTTGTCTATTGGGAAAGATTAGATGAGTTACTTATCTTTTTTTCTTAAAAAAAAGTACACATAGAAATAGATACATCAAATCGTGTGTCAGATGCATATCTGGAAGTATAGATACGTCAAATCACGTGTCAGATACGTATCTGGGAAGTATCTAAAAGTATTGGTATCCGATACGTGTCTGATACTGATTCTTGGGTATCCGATACTGATTCTTTGTCTCACATGAAGTATCTGTACTAATCGTTGATTTATGGCCAAAATATGATATGTAGATCCTATCTACCCATTTGATTTTCCAACACTGCCCCCCACAAATTAATGGCTCCTATCCCACGATTTTAGTAACATACAAATAGTCTTCAAACCTCTAATTACTGGGAATTAAGAATGCATGAGAATTATATGTCTGAGAATAAAATTACTGAGAATCAAGAATGACTATGTTTGGTTATGCATGGAAAAACAATGTCTGGGAATAGTATGTATGGGAATTAAAGATAACTATATTTGGTTGGGTAGGAAATGTTATCAACTTTTCTTGGGAATAAGTAATATACATATGTTTTGTGTTGCATGAGAATATTATTAGATCACCCAAGTAAATGTTATTTTTGTTTAAATTGTGTGATCACTTTCAAAATTTTGTGCAATTATAAAGCATATAACTAATAAAAAAAAACTTGTCTTAATTGATTTTAAATAATAAATTTGTGCAATTTTATTTTTATTATGCAATTATTAAAAACAACATTAAGCAACTGCACTATATTTTATTCTAAAAAACAAATATAACCAATATCAAAGTATAAATACTAAACATAGACAAAATAAGCATTTATATGATGGTAGGAAGGGGAAGAAGAAGTGAAAATGGTGGTAGGAAGTGGCAGAAGAAATGAAAACTCACACTTCTCAATGAGTATGTAATTTCTTCACTTGTGTGGCTAAAAGATGACTAGGAAATGCATTTTCCAAGATAAATAAATAAAGTCTACAAACCAAACATGGGCTTTGTAAGCCCATTCCCATTCCCACCCTTCTTTCCCTCCAACCAATCAGTCCATAAGATTTAAGTGAGATTTTATTGCAATTTATTGATTAAAAGTCAGATATTATTTTAAATTTAATTAAAATTATTAAAATTACCGTGTTGATTAGAAGAAGAAAAAAAAAAAAAAAACTTCCCTTCTCATTGAGGGTTCATTACCAAGTGTGCATTTTGGAGATTTAGGTGAGATTTTATTTGAATGGATTCTCTAATTATTAAATATTATTTCAGATGTAATTAAAATTGCCATGAAAAATATTCTTCCCTGAGGTTACATTCTCAGCTGTGCATTTTGAATTGTAATCAACACAGTAGCAAAAGGACTCTTCCGGATGTGCATTTTGAATTGCGACGTTTCTTCCCTTTTGCCGGTTTTTTTTCTTTTTAGGTATTCAATTTCTCAATCTTTTGTAGTTTGTTCATTCATCTTCCATGTCCGACGAAAACACTCCCACCATCCATCTTTCATCTCCAACCTTCCGATACCTCATTCAATCCTCTGAAAAACTACAATTATTTAGGTTACGGTTTATTCATCCAAGTAAGCTATATCTACATATCTTAATAATTTTTTAAAATAATAAATTAATTTTTTTTGTTATCATTATAGATTTTAGGAAGATTTTCGATGGTATATTTTGAATTCAAAGTAATTTCATAGCATGGTATGACTCCCATTAGTTATTATTTTAGTTGTTAAAAAGTATTTTTTTAAGTTGTTACAAGCTATAAGATTCAAGTTATCTTAGGTATTTTGTTTTGCTATAAGACTAATGGAAATTTTAGCTAAAGTACAAGGTATTTGTATGACAAAACTATGAAGCAAAATCGAACATTTTTAAGTAGAAGATATACGCAGAATGCTATGAATGTGAAGTAAAAGAATGGAGAACACAAGACAAAATACAAATATCCTCCTTATAAATATGAAAAATATGAGTGGTTACACGGTATTTTAGCATCCCAAATTAGAAAAAAATTTTAATTTAGGAATTTATGGTTTCTAAAGATGAAATGGTGGTTTATTTCAGTGTTGCGTAGGAAGATGAAATCGTGTATGGAAGGTTGAAGGAAGATGAAGTTTCTACTTGGGGTATATAAAGATTGTGAAAAGTAGTATTTTTGTGTTTATTTGATTTGATTTTTGTTTTGGGATAAAAACACACAAAAATATATATATAGAGAGAGAGAGATTTTATAAGAGGGTATGGTTGTCACTTTTTTAAATACAAAATTGTACCGAATATTCAGGCTATTTTTATAGGCACAAAGTTTACTTAAAAAAGACAATCACTTTTTGACTATATAATCCAATTTTTTTATCCTAAGATCTAATTCAACCCAACAAAAATACAAAAAAATTAATCAAGAATCTCCCCATTCCGTTCCCGCTTCCCATTTCATTTCCCATTCTTGGAACTCAAATTTAAATCAAATTATTCACATATATAATCAAATTTTAAATATATTCATTATTTTTTCTAATAAATAATTAAATTTGAAATTTAAATGTAATAGTTATATAATAATAATAATGTAATATTAGATAAGTATACTAAATAAAAATGTAAAAACTAATCAGGTGGAGATGAGAATACTCTACTCTATGAAAAAAAATTTCCATATTCCCTCCACAGGACATCTCTACCTAGAATGTGCTACCACAAAAAGCACCTATTTTCCCTATTTCATTCAAACCTAAAGTAGCTCATAAGTAGCTCCTCCCTTATCTCGTGTACGCTCTGAAGCAGGTCTTCTTTCTTACATATACATTCACACTCTCCAGCTCTCTCCTTTGCAGAATCCTCCAAGACGCCAACATTCTTCACGTCAACAAGAAAACCTCCTTCATCTTCAGAGATCCGTAACCCAATAATCGCTTTCATTCGCAGATCTTCAGAACATCAATCTCTGTTGACGATTTTTCAAGGTTTGGTTTCGATTTCCACACCGCCATTCTTGAAATGTTTTGAATTCCCTTGCTTACAATCTCTATTCTATCCTTAATCTATCAGTAAAACCCTTCCCAATCGATTTCTCCTCTCAATCTCTCAGCCACAATGCAGATCCCTACCTCATCAAGTGAAGAACGCAAATTAGAAGTTCGAAAATTAGAGATCTCTGACAAGAACAAGGGTTTCATTGAGCTATTACAGCAACTAACCATTTGCGATTCTGTTTCCGACAAAGACTTCGAAGATAGGTTTCAGGAATTGAGCGTCCTTGGAGATGATCATGTTATTTGTGTCATTGAGGACGATCGATCGGGGAAGATCATCGCCACTGGAAGCGTTTTTATCGAGAAGAAATTCATAAGAAATTGTGGGAAAATAGGGCACATTGAAGACGTTGTGGTGGATTCGAGTGCTCGAGGGATGCAATTAGGGAAGAAGATCGTGGAGTTTCTTACGAATCATGCTCGTGCAATGGGATGCTATAAGGTAATTCTTGATTGCAATGTTGAGAATCGAGGATTCTACGAGAAATGCGGGTTCGAACATAAGTCGATTCAGATGGCGAAATACTTCAGTTGAAGAAGAAGAAGAAGAAGAAGAAGAAGAAGAAGAAGAAGAAGAAGAAGAAGCCAAAATTTCGATTGTAAGTGGATTTTTCTTTGAGAATTTTCGTACGCAATTACCTTTCATGTTTCTCTTTGCTTTGATGAATTTCTTCGAACATAAATTATTTGGGTCATGGTTGGCTCTCATTTTCACTTTCTTAAAAAAATGGATGCATTTCCAGTATTCAATATTCTGTAGGTTGAAAATTTTGGTCAACATTCTGTTGATATGATACAACATTTCAAATTTCGACAGAAATCGGGCTTTTTCAATTTTATGAAAAATGTCATATTTTAATACGAAAATGCTTGATGAAAATATAGATGAAATGTCTATGTTAATAAATTTGTAGAAAATTATAAAATTAAGAATAAATGATAATTTAACTTAATAAATAAATATTTTATACCTTTTAAACCTGTTAAGAGATTTATTATTTATATTATAATTACATTAGTTACACTTTATTTGTTTATTTTTTATATTTCATAATTTTTTTTCCCCAAATGTCAATTCATCTTTAAAGTCGAACCTATGGGAGTGTCATGAAGAAAAATAAATTAGGTTAAATTATAAGTTTTTGTGTCTAAACCTTCCTTTTTTATTTCTTGTGTTGGATTGATATTTGGTAAGTTTAAAACTTTAAAAATTAATTAATCTATTAGGTGTAAATTTAAATTTTATGTTTAATGGAACGGTTTCTAATAGTACGACTCACCTATTTAAGCTTTTTATTGATCTATTTTTATTAAAAAAAATTACCCTACTCTTAGTTAAACACATTTGTTTTAATTTGGATATTTTTATCATTAAAAAATTCTTAAACCTCCTTTCCCAAAATTTCACTACTATATATTTAGACACGAATTAATTTTGACTTTTTAAATACTTAAAAAAAAATGGAAAAGACCACTTGCAAAGTTGGTCAAAGTTAATCCAAACAGGTAAAAAAAAAAAAAAAACTTTTCAGAGGAATAAATAATACATTTACAAATCTTAAAAGGAAAAAAATGGAATATTTGTAGAGATCAACCCTTTATAAAAAGCACACAGGGGATAGTACTGATATCGGTTTTCTTCTTAATTTTCCCGTCCCAATGAGAAATCAAAAATAAGATTTCATAGGAAAAGGGCTTCTTTAGTCATTAGGGGCAACTTGCAATTTAAAATGACGAAATAGAAATCTAAAAAGCTAAAATAAACTCTAATTAGAATTCAAATTGAAACTGAAATTTTAAGTAAAGTTGACTTATTGATGCTTATTACTCAAAACTCAAGAGTGAACCATCATGAGTTGATCTAATAATAAATAAAGACCATGACCAAAGGGTTAAGAGATCACATGTTAATTTAGGGTGGTCACTTACTTAGAATTAATATCCAACGAGTTTTCTTCGCATCTAAATATTGTAGGATCAAATAGGTTGTTTCATGAAAATAGTCAAGTTGCACTCAAGTTGACCAGATACCCATAAATATATTTTTTTTAAGAAAACAAAAATATCTTAGTGGTGGCCCAATCGGAATGCAAATTGTTCTGTACTATATTTTCAACTTGGTTCTTTTAATTTTACAGTGTAAAATGATGAGAGAAGATCGTAGTCAACCAAACCCAGTTCCCCCAACCTGCCCCCCGTTCAATTTTTACATAGTAAATAACAATTATGCAGTCTAATCCTAATTTTTTTAAAAAAAAAAAGAAAAAAAAGAGCTCTGTTATGAAGCAGAATCACAATCTTCGGCACTTTATCAAACAGAGAATCCATATCACCAACTAAAATTGAAAGCCAGCCTCATATCCTGCGGGCTAATCAACAGCTTGGTGAAATCTCGACAATTGTGTATCCGAGGGAGACACTGTCAAGACCTTGAAATCACGGAACTGCGTAAAAGAAATAAAATCAAATAATTAATGTGTATACTATCAACTAAGAGGTAAGAGGTTCAAAATTTTCTATTCTAACCAATATTTACTAGAAAACAGGACACAGGAGTGTTCATTGAGGCTGTATTAAGAAAATATGAGGGAAGTAATATGTTAGGCATCTAAGCCCCTTTACCTGCTGAAGATAGCCAAACAAACACAAAACAGATACCCAAATATTTCAGCAACACTACTATATTGAGCGTTTTTCGATGTACAGTGAGTTATGAATCCAAAATTGAAACAAGGGAACTTCAAATTTGATGAGAAATTGAAACGAGGGAATTTCAATTGCACAGAACAATCATACTCAAGGGAAAATCCTTTGGTTTAATGAACTCTTTGCCCTTCTCTGGAGGCTATGGTTTGAAAGAAACTCAAGAATCTTTCTTGGCCAAGAGGACGTTTCTTGGGATTTTGCTATTTTTGCTTCTACTTGGTCTTCTAACTCTAAATTCTTTTATAATTATAGCCTAACTCATTTGACACCGGTTGAGAGAATTTCAAAACACTGGTTTCCCCAGCTATCAGAGAGAGCTGGTCCTCTTCCTCTCTAGACTCAAAGTCTACACAAAATACCTGCCGAAACCAAACCCCCCAAAACCCTTACAAAACCTCTCTACTCTATTGACCGTATACAACCACACACGATCTCACTGAGCCTCACACTAACCGTCTTTTCAGACACTTCCCAATTTTCCCCTCCTTGAGTATTTACAATCGGAGGTCTCACATATTACTAGTTCCTACTATTCTAGAGCTCGGAGGCTTCAGACTCAACCTAATTCAGTACTTTCTTGACTAACATCATCTATTTTTAAAATATTAAACAGTCTCTTCCTAGAGTACGTTTACTTGTACTTCATAGGAGGTTTGCCAATCCTAATTCCTATCTTGACACTTAATTCCAGTATTGGACATTACAGACATTCATGAAACTCAATAATATTATTCTAGGAATTCAGCCCCGTTATATCCTTCTTTTCTTTCACTTTTCCATCCGATTGTATGGTTGGTTCTCTGCCTATTCTACAAAATCGACAAAGACCCAACTAAGCAAATTTTTGAGTTGTGAAGTCAAGGAAGCTTCTCCCCTTTCTTTTTCCTCCTCTTCTTTATAATTCTCTGGATGAAATTTCTTTCAAATAAGTCACCAAACCTACCAGCCAACCATTAAGTGGCAAAATTATCGATGGGAAAAATTTTAGGGGCTTTTTGGGGCACCAACTAAAAGTTGGTGGTGTTAACCTACTCCATGTTTGGGGCACCAAATATAATAGTAGTGTGTACAATTATTTATTACCTACAATTAAGTATAGTAAATACTATTTCAAAACCCTTTTTACTACAGTATTTACTATTTGTCACTCATCCTTTGTTTTCTTCTTGGCTACAGCGTTTACTATTTTCTACCCAAACAAAAATAGTTTACACCCAAACACAAACTATTATAACTCAAACAAAAATAGTTTACACCCTAAACACTAACTATTATAACCCACCAACTATAATAACCACAGACTATAATAACCAACTCAATGCCACAAACACCCCCTTACTGTTTAATACCACTGCATTGTAAAAAATACTCTTACAGGAATATAAATTTCACCCTTGCCTGGTCATTGTAGTAAGTGCAAAAATACAGCAAATATAGCTTCCTAAGCTCTCTGAAAAAAGGTGAATGACAATCAGTGATTAAAGAGTGAGAAGCAATACCTTTCCAATTGACACCGCCAATTCTCTAATCTGACTTCTCTATCTCTCGGAACTTCCTTTCCCATTCTTGGAGCTCATAATTTTGCTCAATTAAATCTCGATCCGTACTATATACAATTCGATCCTGACCAATTACAGTTCTTTGTGCCATGTCTCGAGCACTAAGGAGCTAATCATGTTGTAATCAAGGAATTAGATTCTGTGGTGAAACAAAATCTAGAGAGATTTGCTTTTCTAAAAGAAAACTGAAGAATGCTGAAACGACTAAGATGCAGGACTTGCAGAGACTCCAACAAAAGTAAATAGAATTAGCATGTGAAGAAAGGATAATAATTAAGTATGTGAGTGATTTTAAATTTGTTAAAATCACTTTTGTCATATTCAAAATCATTCTAAAATATGTCTATAATCACAAAAAATTAATTTAATATTCAATTTTACACTTTTAAATGCAATTTTTCTTATCAATAAAATTGGTTTTGAATGACTAAAAACATGTTTAAGAGTCTGAAAATAAGAAGAGGAATTTTAACCATTTTAGAATCACTCCCAAACTTGACCTAAATAACTTTGCAGCCCAAATTTAGTGAATCAACCGGCAATTCTCCTACCTGAAATGCAGTTCCACCCAAAAATGTGAAAATAGACATCATTAGTCTACTAAAATGATGCTAAAACATAACACTGGTGATGAAAAAGAAACAAAATAGGTCTTTGTCACCCCCCCCACACAAAAACTGGCGCCAATCTACTCCTATACAAATGGATCTACAGAGGAGCAAACTTCTTTTCGTGATCTAAAAGCTATGGCTCCTTGATAACTATTTTGTTTTTTGTTTTTGTTTTTGAAGATTAAGCTTATGGACATTACTTCCACTTCCAAATTTCTTCATTTATTATCTACTTTTCACCAATGGTTTAAAAAACCAAGCCAAATTTTGAGAATCAAAAAAAGGATTTTTCAAAAAGTTGTTTTTGCTTTTGGAATTTTTCCCTTCTCAAAAAATTGTTTTTGTTTTTGGAATTTGGCTAAGAATTCAACCATTATACTTAAAAAGATGTAAATCATTATAAGAAATGGGAATGAAATAGGCTTAATTTTAAAAAACAAAAATTAAAAACCAAATGGTTACCAAATGGGGTCTATATACTAATTACCTTGCGTCTGAGTGTCACATCTGGCAGTTCAAGGGCTTGAGCACGCTTTTGCCTTGCTTCATTTCGTTTTCCTATTTCAGCATTTCTCTTCTGGATAATGAACCACCGGACCAAAGGAATTGTGAAGAAAGAACCAGCGTATATCTGCACATTTTTTTTTTCATAAATATAAAAATACACTGCTACAGATTGAATCAAATCATGGGACAATCATATGATAGAAGTAATTAAATGACGTCAAACCTGCAGTAGAGGAAATATATCTGATACAAATTTAATAAGTCCACTTGGTTTAACAGCAACATCCCTTCAGAAATGGAATTCGCGGGGAAATTATTAGATTTGGTCAGAAACCACAACAAAACAGTCCAGTGTAAATATCATACTTCAACATGGCTCCGAGGACTATTACACCAAACAGATTAAGCCCTCCCAATCCAATGGCCATTGCTCTCTCTGAATTACTTGTTTTACTGCGGACAAAAAATTTCCAGACCATTAATTAAATTTAAATTATACTCCCAAATAACACAAAGAACCTTAACCATGGTACCTAAAGACCCATTTCTTCTCTTTGAAAAATTTTTCAACCCCTCCAACCCAGTCAGCCCATTTTCTACCCACATACTCCTTCCTTCCACTCCGCTGAGAAGAAGCTGTGCGCTGAAGGGAGGGAAATCGATATAGAATATTTCCCTATAAATAAAGAACTTTGGGTGAATAATTTTTGTTTAGAAGAAGTTAAGCCCGCATACCAATAATAAACAAAGTGCCGAAGAGGATAACTGGATTTAGGAAAAAAAGATGCAACTTATGGAAGTTTTCCCGTCTTGAATATTAGAAGTCATAATAAATACCAAAATTTACAGATTTAACATATTTATACTGACAATAAGGATAAATTTTACCCTTAACATCTACAAAATTCTTTTGTTTTCACATAAAATTTCGCTTATCTTATCTAGCCAAAAGCCCTGAAGCTGATATGGCATATTGCATGCTTCTAATAAATCCTTTTCTTTTACTAGCAACTAATCCCTGAAAATATCCTCGAATTATAAAATTCCATCTAACTTTAATAGCTTAAGCTTTTAGGGCTAATTTTAATTAAATATATAATTAGAACAGAAGATCTAAACTTACGTCATGTAATACTATTTCATTCTCCATTTCAATAAAACAGAAACATGGGCAGAAATACTGTATACAAATGGAGATTGTACTCCAAAACCATATCATTACTCATCACATAGCTTTTAACTAGCATAACACTTCAAGCCTCAACCTAGCAACAAACTTGTGTTCAATATTATTGGCATCAAATATGGGTAGATTGAGCTAATTGTATCCATTCAAGCATTTCATACCTCATTAAACATACCTCTTCATCAATTTCAGGTTGGCCATCAAAACGTAAAAGAACTGGTAAAATGTATGACTCATCATCCTGCAATCATCAAGAAGATGAAACAAAATCATACAGGAAACTAAGATTTGAATTACACTTAAATATGAGTTGATTCCATTCCACCTATTGTCAAATAGCCGTCGAGCAATAATGATTGGCAACCTCAACCAAATTGTTTATATCTTTGAAAAGACATCAATTATTTTCCATCGGTACCCCAAGCCCTATCAGTTTCAGTTTGAAACTTACCGTGTTCCCATCTGACACATCCAGATATGGTGCAAGTTCTTCAGCAGTTACGACACCACCATTGGAGGTGATGTATTGCCCAATCTGCAAATTGGCTCAAAATGTTAGCTGATGTCAGTAGTTAGATATATATAACGTCTACAAACTGCTCATAGAAAACAAATAAAACCAATTTCCTATAACAAAAATGTAGACACAGGAAAAAAAAATAACTGAGATTGATTTAATGCCAAAACAGCATCTCCTCAACTGGATATAAGCATGAGTTCATGACAGCGTGAGGAAAACATGAAAATATCAATTAAAAAATGTGTTGATCTAGAAAACTTTTGAAATTAACATCCGAGGGAATTTTGCAACCGGCTTACTACCTTTTCTTTTCTTTTTCTTAGTTCCTTTATCGTTGATATAAAGTGTCCCTACAAACTCATTCTCACAGACAGAAAGACCTTGAACATAGCTTCATAACAGAATGGGGGAGTTTCTCAAGGAAGCAAGACTCGTGATAAAATAAAAATGAGAGAGTTTATCTGAGAGTGGAAAAAGTTAAAAACAAGGAAAGCAAAACTAAAAACCCCTTTGAGTTGTATGCATAACTTCAAAACACAGAAGTTTGTTAAGGACTTAGAAACTAGAATCATGTTAAATTTTATAAGGGAAAATATTCACAAAATGAAAAAGGAAAATAAAATATTGAAAGTAACGGACCACTGAACACAGTCCTCAAATATTACCAACTTCCATCTCTCTTCTTCGATTCCTTGATTTGGATCACCGTCACCAAAAACAAATGAGAAAATCTAAAAGAAGGCCATTGCAAAGTTAGGTTTTAAATCTGAGTTAAAGTAGTACAGGGTCATAATAAAAACTAGATATCATTCAGTCACATACAGATTCAATGAAGTTCATCTTATTATCTTCTGTTTGTAGTTGACGTCTCCTATAGTAGTATGGATCCCAGTACCTTACACAATGCAAACAGGAGGGAGTGATAGCCAGAAGTCCTCTACAAATAAAGTTGCCAATTGCGTGATATATATATATATACATATATATGTATGTATGTATATGTATATGTATATATATATATGTATGTATGTATATATATGTATGTATGTATATATATATATGTATGTATGTATATATGTATGTATGTATATGTATGTACATACATATCTATATTACCAGAAAAGATCAGTTGGACTGAAATAGAACGTGAATCCTGAATCATATGATCTGCCGCGCCTTCCTCGATTATCCTCTTCACTATATCGTTAAGCTTGAATCAATATATAATTTGAAGTTACTTGAACCAGTACTCTATATTGTAGGATCAAATTACAAAAACAATTCACTAGTAAAAAGAGAATAAGAACCTTCTGCTTGAAAGTAGAGCAATAATTGTAGTATATACAAGAACGATTGAAGCAATTAGTGCCGTTCCAAATGAAACCCTGACAAGATATTCAGCAGCGGCCTGAAATTTGAGTTCAAACCGCCATTACAACACACAAAAATTGTTCCGTAAAACTAAAACTTAAGAGAGAAACTCAACGCTCCCTAGCTAATACCTTTGACTTCTCTATAAGAGGTTCAAACTTGATCCAAAACGATTTGGCTGCAAGCTTAGAACGATAATCTTTGGGGAAAACGTAGAGAACGTCGCCCTCGTCAGAAACCTGTTAAGACCATCTTTTTGCAGTCACAAAATTAAGAACTTCAAAACCTACAATTTACATTTACAGTCTACAAATAGAAAAAAAAAAATCAGTATATCCTGTTGTTATCCCCGAAGAAGAACTACTCTTGCGTATCCAATTCAATATTTTATTTAGATAACTACCAAATCGATATGCATATCTATGTGTTAATAATAAGTACCTCCAAAAAACCATTGGTATCTGCAGCTAGAGCCTGCAAAGCCTTCTGAGCTTCATTTAGCTTAAGCCCGGCCCTGCTTGCAACGTCTCCAATGGTTACTCTTCCTCCACACGCGTCCACAGCCTCCATCGCTCTCTTCCTCACATCCGACGGCAATTTATCGCTCTCCACTGCACTTCCAGGTCTGATATCGGAAGGAATGTTAATGCCCGCTCTTACAACCGGAACCAAACCCCTTGCCCTAGATTCCGGGAGCGCAATCCGCGTCTGAAGGGCCGGAAAAGTAATGAGAGACGGCTTTACGAAAATTGAGGGTTTAAGGGTGATGAGAGGGTGGAAATAGAAGCGAGAACTCTGGGAAATAGCGAAACAAGTAGAGATTGTCGCCATGATTGGCATAAAGTTGACGAATTTGAATGAAGCTTCAAGTTTTGGCCATGGAGATCGACCTATATTCAGTACGTGACTGTATCTCTTCGGTGAGTGGCTCTGATTCGGAGTTGATCAGATTAGTATTTTTCATTTTTTCTTTTTTCACCATTTTGTTTTGCGACGCGAATCTCGGTCATTACCCGGGAAAAGGATTAATAATAAAACAAACCTAGCAAAATATTTTTTCCATTAAAAAATTAAAAAAAAAAAAAAAAAAAAATCTTTAGACTCTTTGACTTTTGGGTATTTTATGGGTAGTCAACCTCCCTTTTCTTCGAATGAGCGTTGAGTTTATGGGTATTTTATGGGTATTCTCGGGGCATTCCTCCATCGAATGAGCGTCTCCACAATTGACACAACTTGCGGTCGTTTGAGCGATTGCGTTGACTTGCCCTTTCTTCGCTCCCGTGTTATTAATTGCAATGCCTTGAATTAAACTCATCATTGCAGTCATTTGGCTTTGCAGGGATGTGATGGCCCTGTTGTTTGCGTCATTATCTTTTATGCTCAATCTCCGATCGCTCTCTCTCCAGTCCTCGTGATTTTTAGAGATGCGATTGAGAATAATTTTGGCCTCCTCATATGTTTTGTCTAGCAGACCACTAGTGGCTTCCGCATTGGCAGCGGTCTGCGAAGAGGGATTCAGTCCTTGGTAAAAAAATCTCCATTTGTAGGCAGTCTGGTAAGCCATTATGTGGACAGTCTCTTACCAGCTGCTTGAACCTCACCCAGGCATCGCTGAGCGATTCGTCATCTTCTTGTTCAAAATTTGTTATTAATTTCCTTCTTCTAGCATTCTCGGTTGGTGGGAAATACTTCCTCATAAACTTTTCGATGACTTGTTCTCATGAGATTATCTCCCTCGGTTCGAGAGAATACGCCCATTTTCTTGCTTGATCTCATAAGGAAAATGGGAACAGAGTGAGTCGAACTCCCTCGGTGGGGATATTCGAGAACACAAAAGTGTTACAAATTTCTATGAAGCTCCGGAGGTGCGCATGCGGGTCTTCGCCACGCCTCCCTCCAAACTTCCCAACAGCCTAGATCATCTGCAACATTACCAGCTTCATTTCAAACCTCGATCCATCTAACGTTGGCCTCATGATTCCTGGAGAGAAATCATAGAGGTTGGGCGACGCATAGTCCCGAATGGGTCTATTGCGGTCATTCGCCAAAAGGATGAGGTTGGCCATTATTGCTCGCGTTTCCGGATCTTACTTCCGGTTGTTCCACCATTCTCGGTGTTCTCTCTTGTTGTTGGCGGTTGTCTCTTAGTCTGCGTCGAAATGTTCTCTCAATCTCCGGGTTGTAATTCGCTAGAGATTGAGAGTTTGCAAAGCAATCGGAAAAATTATCGTTAGCACACTATTTTGCCGAAGTCCCCGGCAACGATGCAAAAAACTTGATGCATTATTTTATGACGTGGAATTATGGATGAAACGCGATGATGAAAATGCGTTGAGCACTCAAGTTTTCTCAGTAGAATCCAAGTGTAAACCCTAATGAGTTTCCTGGTAAATCCAGGGTCGAACTCAGGGACTTGGGAAAACAATATACGGTGGTAATTTTCAGGAAAACTTTGCGGTAACCGGTAACTCAAATAGTTGTTGGTTTTATTTGTTGTGGTAATGAAAATAAAAAAATGCGGCAAAGTTCAAAAAGAGTTGATAAAACGGAAGATGCGATGAGTATGCTATGAACGGGTTGAGAAGGGTTTCGGCTAACATTTCCGAGGATGCGTTCATGCTTTGCGGACATACAACATGCATACAACAGTAAACCACCTCTCGGTACGAATGCCACGACTTCTAAGGCTAGAACGCATGCGATAAATGCGATAAGTCTATAGGACCTACACATAAGCCTCTATTCTTATTTATGCGATGACAAAATGACACACATACAAATAATGCGATCACATAATATCATTCCTATCTCTAGGATGCTGATGACATGCAGAAATGCATGACATCTTAGGCCTTTTACTTAGAATTATGAAGGTTGTTATGCAGAATATGCGGCAATTGTGCTAGGAATTTATGAGAAAATGAGTTTGCGTCGATCAACATGATGAATCTCGGCTAACCTGTTATTATGCGTTCAATGTTCTATTTTTGTAGCTAATACAAGAAGTGGATGCAAACGCGGAAATCGGACCATCACATGCAGAGAAACACTCCATCACAGACGGGAACGCATCGATCAACGCATGGATATTGCGGTAATCAGCCGTATGCGTCCATTGCATGGGAGTTGCGCTCGTCAAGAGATTGCGGTCATCGTGTAGAGTTGCGGTATTAAGCGAATGTGGTCATTGAATGATTGCGGCTACGCGATAACGCATACTAATGGGATCAGCGTAAGGTTGGTGGAATGAATGCATCAATGCATCTACCTTGAGAAAATCAAAAGTTGATGCTGACATTTCACCTACCACACGTTAGCGCAAGAGGTTAGAAAAGGACTAACGCGCCAAATGTCAAACTCAGAGCAGTCCATTAATGCTGTCGGCGATCCAAGCTCTATAAATAGAAGCCGATGAACAAAAATTTAAGTAATCCAGGGTTTTCGCCCAAGGTTGAATCCAAGGTTTTCGCCTGAGGTTCGCCTAGGGCGGATCCTTGAGATCCAGACAAAATGCGTGAGAAGACGCTTAAGAGTTTCTTCATCTCCTTCATCCATTCCGAGTGGCAACCGGAGCTAGATCTCGAGAGAGTCGGCTCCCACCGCCCATCTATGGCACCACCCAGCAGTCTTGACGCACATCCGCTGGAAGCAAGTCTTTGCTTCCGGCCAATCATTCCATTTTCCTTTCTTTTCTTATACTGTATTGTATACATTTTGTGATTAAGGAATTAATGCATTTTGTGGTTCAATACATTCTTTGTTTCCTTTGATTCCATCTCCATCTTCTTTACTTAGCATCTTTACTTTCATTGCAACACTTAGTGAAATTGCTTGGGTATCGCATACTTTAGTCATGTGAATTGGGATATGAAGAATGTAGCAACCTATCAAAAGGTGTGCGTTGCGTGAGTATGTGAGTAACCTTATTTGCTTAGTGTGAAGCTGCGGCCACGCCTGTCTATAGGCTAATGCATTGCTTGTCTATGAGTAAAGTCAGCAACACCAACTGCCCCGGGAGGGTAAGTGATTGGTCGCATTAAGTAATTATGCATTGGTTTCAACTAGAGATAGGAATAATCTTAGGTCAATAAAGTTCATACAGTTACCTTGTCCTATGAGCACTTCATTCATCATTTAGGCATACTTGGGAGAGTAGTCTAAAACCCAAATCTAAGACTCGAAAGAATGGATTAGAACGCATAGGCAAGAATGGGGAACTTAGGGATAAGCTCTGTTTGCTATCACACAGCGTATCGCCCTATAGATAGGATATTGCATGCGTCCAGGAAGTAGGATAAGGTCTTATGCAGCAACCAGGTTCATGCGGCGAAAGTTGGTGAGCGGGTTATGGAGGTCTAGGTAGGCATAGGCTTCTCGGCAATATCGTAAATACACCGCATACGTTCTAGAGTTAGGTTCACGTGTGTGTAGCATGATTGCATGCCTTGCGTTGACTAAGGTTGCCCTTGCGGTCACTTTTAAGGGTTGCAATGAAAACATCTCCGCATTTTATCTATTTTTCCTATCCATTTGTTTCATGTCAAGAGTTGTCGTGTCTCTACCTCTCATGTATATTCTCATTGTGTTGTCTGTTAGATAGGAGTAGGAGTAGGATTAACTTAGCAACCCCTCCAACATTCTTTTATTTAAACTGCCGCATGCACATCACCGCATTCATTTTGCTACAAGTCCTTGTGTTCGACCTCGGATCACCCGAGAAACTTGCGTTCGCGTTATACTTGGCGTGAATGCAAGAAAACTTGTGACGGGATGCATGATTATCGCATACATTCGTTAACACATTATCACTCCAACGCATGACCATCGATGCATGACTATCAACGCATATCTTAAGAACATTCATCGCATATTGCGTCAACGGGATTTTAGTTGTTGAATAATTTGACTTCTAATCTCCCGTCACCAAGTTTTTGGCACCGTTGCCGAGGACTTGGCAGCTAATTTTTTGTTAAGTTTTGTGTCTCTGCGAGCAAACTTTTTATCTTGGGAGTATTGCAGCTTGTGCAACCAGGTTGCAAACAACATTGAAGTGTAGGCAATGTGTTGAAAGCCAATGTTGACCCTAAGGTAGAAGGGCAATCAGTCGCAAAAGAGCTAAAGGTAATTCTAAACACATGACGGCCGCATGTGCCTAACAATTGCTGGAAGTTCCAATGGTCAAGGCAACTTGGCCCGAGCAGTTGAGAGCAATCTCCTACATGGAAGACTCCTTGCGGTGAAAACACTCATATTTTTCCAGGTACGTCTTCTACTCTATCTTTACTTTGCTTTCTTAGTATAGGTTATTTTTATTTTCATTGTTATTTTGGATATATGGTTGCTTCCTTGGTTGTGGTATGTTTGCTCTTGTAGGTGCAACAATAAGTCTCCTCGGTTCGTAGTTCAATGGAAGAATTCCTTTCATCCCTCAACGCATGGCTTCAATCGCGTGGATTCCAACGCATGATCGCATGCGTTGTTCCGCATAAGGTATTTTCCTGTTATCTTGCATGCCTTATCCTTTTGAAATTCTTTCTTTCCCGATTGCATTGTTTTGCGATGTTTCTATGATGGTACGTATAGTTCATCGCATCTTCTAACTAATCAACGCAAGGCATTCTTTACTTTTATTAACTTCTTCAAATTTTGAAAGTTTTGAGTTTTATTTTGTGCAAACCTTTGTTCAAACATTTATTATCGTATTATTATAATTTTTTTTTAGCTTTGCAGTGAGAACGTTGCCAACCTCTAAGTTTGGGGGTGGCAGCAGTCTCAGAGAATTGCGTTTATTGCATTGCGATCATTTGAAAAAAAAAGGCAAGTTTTTTGAATAATAACTCCACTATCAACGCAATGGGGAAAGCCATGTTGATAAGAGTTAAGCTGTGAAAGACACTTGCTTGAAGTTGGATGTCCGCATGACATACGTGGGGGCAAGCCAAAACGAAGGCAAGTCGCCAGGATCAGTGCATAAGCGCAACTCCTCTGTCCGGCGCAAGCCAAATCAAAGGAGACAATATTTGAGTTGAATATGGAATGCAATCGAAGTTGGATGCCCACATGACACGCGATGGGGCAAGCCAAAACGAAGGGTGTAACCAGGTTCAACGCTACATTTGAATAAGTCATCGCAAATTTTTGAATTATTTTGACGAACGCATTCTCAAAAGCTAAACGCAAAATTGCGGTGAATGAATAAAAAGTTTTTGAGCAAAGACTTGTTGGATTTAAACTTAGAAAAGATCCTTTTGAAGAAGCAGCCAAAGTGGAGGAGAGCATTGCGGTGATGGTCAGAGGTGTGTGTAAATTATATTCTGAGAAGCTGGTCATTACAAAGGAAAGCATGAAGGTGAGTTAGAATTTCTTGAGTATAATGCATGCTTGAGGACAAGCATGATTTTAGGTTTGGAGGTGTGATGACATGCAGAAATGCATGACATCTTAGGCCATTTACTTAAAATTATGAAGATTGTTAAGCAGAATATGTAGCAATTGTGCTAGGAATTAATGAGAAAATGAGTTTGCGTCGATCAACATGGTGAATCTCGGCTAACCCATTATTATGCGTTATTATGCGTTCAATGTTCTATTTTTGTAGCTAATACAGGAAGTGGACGCAAATGCGGAAACCGGACCACCACATAAACGACCGCATGTGGAGAAACACTCCATCGCAAATGCGAACACGTCGATCAACACATGGATGTTGTGGTAATCAGCCGTATGTGTCCATCGCATGGGAGTTGCACTCGTCAAGCAATTGCGGTCATCGTGAAAGTTGCGGTATTAAGTGAATGTGGTCATTGAATGATTGCGGCTACGCGATAATGCACATTAATGGGATCAACGCAAGGTTGGTGGAATGAACGCATCAACACATCTACCTTGAGAAAATCAAAAGCTGATGCTGACATTTCACCTACCACACCGTTAGCGGTAGAGGTTCAGAAAAGGACTAAGGCGTTGAATGTCAAACTCAGAGCAATCCATTAATGCTATCGACAATCCAAGGTCTATAAATAGAAGCCGATGAGTAGAAATTCGAGTAATCCAGGGGTTTTGCCCAAGGTTGTATCCAAGGTTTTTGCCTGAGGTTCGCCTAGGGCGGATCCTTGAGATCCAAACAACATGTGTGAGAAGACGCATGAGAGTTCTTCACCTCCTTCATCCATTCCGAGTGACGACCGGAGCTAGATCTCGAGAGAGTCAGCTCCACCATCCATCCATGGCACCACGGGCAGCCTTGACGCACATCCGTTGGAAGTAAATCTTTGCTTCCAGCCGGTTATTCCATTTTCCTTTCTTTTCTTATACTGTATTGTATACATTTTGTGATTAAGGAATTAATGCATTTTGTGTTCAATAAATTTCTCTGTTTCCTTCGATTCCATCTCCATCTTCTTTACTTAGCATCTTTACTTTCATTGCAACACTTAGTGAGATTGCTTGGGTATCGCATACTTAGTCATGTGGATTAGGAATATGAAGCTTGTAGCAACCTACTGAGAGGTGTGCGTTGTGTGAGTGTGTGAGTAACCTTATTTGCTTAGTGTGAAGCTGCGGCAACACCTGTCTATAGGCTAACACATTGCTTGTCTATGAGTAAAGTCAGCAACAATCAACTGCCCAGGAAGGTAAGTGGTTGGTCGCATTAAGTAATGTATGCATTGTTCACTAGAGATAGGAATAATCTTAGGTCAATAAAGTTCATACAGTTACCTTGTCCTATGAGCACTTCATTCATCATTTAGGCATACTTGGGAGAGTAGTCTAAAACCCAAATCTAAGACTCGGAAAAACGGATTAGAATGCATAGGCAAGAATGGGGAACTTAGGGATAAGCTATGTTTGCTATCACACAGCGTATCGCCCTATAGATAGGATATTGCATGCGTCCAGGAAGTAGGATAAGGTCTTATGCAGCAACCAGGTTCATGCGGCGAAAGTTGGTGAGCGGGTTATGGAGGTCTAGGTAGGCATAGGCTTCTCGGCAATATCGTAAATACACCGCATACGTTCTAGAGTTAGGTTCACGTGTGTGTAGCATGATTGCATGCCTTGCGTTGACTAAGGTTGCCCTTGCGGTCACTTTTAAGGGTTGCAATGAAAACATCTCCGCATTTTATCTATTTTTCCTATCCATTTGTTTCATGTCAAGAGTTGTCGTGTCTCTACCTCTCATGTATATTCTCATTGTGTTGTCTGTTAGATAGGAGTAGGAGTAGGATTAACTTAGCAACCCCTCCAACATTCTTTTATTTAAACTGCCGCATGCACATCACCGCATTCATTTTGCTACAAGTCCTTGTGTTCGACCTCGGATCACCCGAGAAACTTGCGTTCGCGTTATACTTGGCGTGAATGCAAGAAAACTTGTGACGGGATGCATGATTATCGCATACATTCGTTAACACATTATCACTCCAACGCATGACCATCGATGCATGACTATCAACGCATATCTTAAGAACATTCATCGCATATTGCGTCAACGGGATTTTAGTTGTTGAATAATTTGACTTCTAATCTCCCGTCACCAAGTTTTTGGCACCGTTGCCGAGGACTTGGCAGCTAATTTTTTGTTAAGTTTTGTGTCTCTGCGAGCAAACTTTTTATCTTGGGAGTATTGCAGCTTGTGCAACCAGGTTGCAAACAACATTGAAGTGTAGGCAATGTGTTGAAAGCCAATGTTGACCCTAAGGTAGAAGGGCAATCAGTCGCAAAAGAGCTAAAGGTAATTCTAAACACATGACGGCCGNCGTCCAGGAAGTAGGATAAGGTGTTATGTGGCAACCAGGTTCATGCGACGAGAGCTAGTGAGCGGGTAATGGAGGTCTAGGTAGGCATAGGCTTCTCGATAACATCGCAGATACACCGCATACGTCCAAGAGTTAGGTTCACATGTGTGTAGCATGATTGCATGGCTTGCATTGACTAAGGTTGCTCTTACGGTCACTCTTAAGGGTTGCAATGAAAACATCTCCGCATTTTATTTATCTTTCCCATTCATTTGTTTCATGTCAAGAGTTGTCGTGTCTCTACCTCTCATGCAAATTCTCATTGCGTTGTCTGTTAAATAGGAGTAGGAGTAGGATTAACTTAGTAACCCATCCAACATTCTTTTATTTAAACCGCCACATGCACATCACCGCATTCATTTTGCTACAAGTCCCTGTGTTCGACCTCGAATCACTCGAGAAACTTGCGTTCGCGTTATACTTGGCGTGAACGCAAGAAAACTTATAACATGACGCATAGTCATCGCAGACATTCGTTAATGCATTATCACTCCAACGCATGACCATCGACGCATGACTATCAACGCATATCTTAAGAACATTCATCGCATATTGCGTCCATGGGAGTTGTTGAATAATTTGACTTCTAATCTCTCGTCACCAGATGCATGCAATGCAGGTTGGCAAACAAAGTTTATCTCTAAGTCCCTATCTTTTGTTTATGCAGTTTAAATCTTGCTCTCTCGAGTCTAGATTCTAACCTAGCTCTCTCAAGTCTTAGGTTATTTCTTTAGACTCTCTCTCGAGTAGCTCTAAAGGGATGTCTGGCACAGCATAACACAAGATAATCGCAAGCAATGAACTTCCTAGGTCATGTTAGCTTAATTCTCCTCAACCCATTCGACAAGTTTAGCGACTCATGCATGCGAAGAGAGTGAACATATGTAGAATAAGAACTTCCATTGTATAAATATAAAGTTGAAGTACAAAATAATAATGCAAGAAGAGAATAAAGAGCCTGGTAGCAATCTCTTGCTGCCCAGGCTTTTACACTGTCTTTCTACTCGTGTTCAAAAGATAATCTCGCTCTCGCGAGAGTCGGCCCGCTCTTTGCTTTTACGCCTTCGGGTTCTCTCTCGAGTTGCCCTGAACGATCTTCCGGCGCCTCTACTCTTCCCTTGCTCTGCCTTAAAAATAAAAGAAAACTATGAACACGGCTAAAGCTCCTAAATCGGTGAACAGGTGAATTCATTAACCCCTTTTCTGAAGGATGCCTTCGGTATTTATAGAGCTTCCGGGGTGAAAGGAGGTTTCCCTCTTATGATTGCACAGATGGGATGACTTTAATTCCTTGACTTATGTGCCGAATATTTTTCACCGAAAAGCTGCATGTACTTGTTATCGTTAGTGGCTGTCAAGTTAATTCGGATTCGACCGTCATCAGCTTTCTGTCCCATCGATTATTTATGCCTTTCACCCAGATGTGCCCACCAATTTGCGCAGGCTTTATGCGGTAATCCTTCTTAAGTAGATGTTTGCGAACATAAATCACCGCAAAGCCTTGCAGTAATGCTATGCTCATCCGTTGATCTCTTGTGATCGCTCTTTTCACCTTGCGTCAACGTATATTCTGCATAAAAACACAAAAATTAACTGTTCCTATGTGATGAACACATACGACTGCAATTATATAAACTTAATGCTTTTTTGGACGCAATCTAACATATTTTATCAACGCAAGCCAACATTGTTTAATTACTTAGCAATGTAATAACGTGCATTTCTGCCCGTTATCAGAAGTTAAAAAGGAAATCGATAGCTTCATTCTGAGAGCTAGCTAGGGCATTAATTACTTAGTTCTTAGGAGGTCGAGATCAAAGAAAACCTCCCACTCATCTCCTCACCATTTAACAAGGAAGAAATGAATCACTGAGGGAGTATGTCGCAAGATTCAATAGTGAAGCTTTGTCGATTGAAGGTTATACCGACGGTGCAACTCTAACAGCCATTGTAGCAGGACTCAGAGATGAGAGGTTCCTTTGGTCTTTAGGCAAATAAGTTGCTACCACCTATGTTGAGTTACTTTCTAGGGCCCAGAAGTACATGAGTGCTGGGGAGCTTCTCCGCTCGAGAGGTGGTCAAGAAGAAAAAACCACTCGCCCGGATCACCACAGATCGAGAGGTCGAGAAGAGGAAGACCGTCATGCGAACAATAAGAGAAGAGTGGAAGAATGACCAGTAGCACAGGAAAAGACAACCCGAAAAGGCTTGCCACCTAGCAAGTTTGAGCGTTACACTCCCACGGTGGTTCCCGTAGAGCAGATATTAATGAAAATCCAAGATAAAGAAATGCTGAAGTGGCCTATAAAGCTGGAAGCTGGGTCGCACAAACTGAGACGAATACTGTCTCTTCCACCAGGACCATGGTCATACCACCGCTGAATGCTTTGACCTCAAGGAAGCTATAGAGACTTTAATTCAATGGGGACAACTGAAGGAATATGTGGGAGAAAGCGGAGACCAGAATGGCAATCAAAGCAAAACAACTCAAAGCAAAAGAGACCATATGCTGACTCCCTCTAGAGAAATTAAGACAATTATGGGTGGACCGACTGGGGGCAATTCCGGAAGAAAGCGAACGAGTATAGCTCAGGAAGTTCGACTACCTTCAAAAGCCCACGAATTATGTTCTACTGCTATGGTGGATCAAGTTATTAGCTTTTATGGGGAGGACGTGGAAAATCTACATCAGCCTTATAATGACGCCCTAGTAGTATCGCTAACCATAGCGAACGTCAAGGTACATCGAATCTTAGTGGATGAAGGTAGCTTGGCAGACATTTTATCTCTCCGCACCTTTGATGCCACGAGGTTGGGACGAGAGCGCTTGAAGAGAAACACGACCCTGCTATTGGGGTTTAGTGGCCAGACAGTATACCTCGAGGGCAGCATAGAACTTTCGATCACCTTCGATGGAGGCATGGCCAGTGTAACAGCTATGGTGGAATTTTTAGTGGTAAATTATAGATCGATTTATAATGTCATCCTAGGGAGACCATTCCTGCATCAAGTGAAAGTTGTTCCATCCACCTATCATCAGTTATTGAAATTTCCAACTCTAGTGGGAGTGGAAGTTATGAGAGGGGAACAATTGATGTCGCGAGAATGCTATAGAATTGCCATGAGAAATCCACAGGGCAAGGTAGAAGTTGTCACGTCGTTAGCAATGTTGTCGAAAAAGAAAATGAGGAGGTACATCACACTGTAGAAGAGTTCAAAGTCAAAACTCGAACCTCAACTCCCTTGGTGAGTGACTCTTTCGTTAATGAGGTAGAGGCGAATGGCGTTATCAGTCCCGAATTGACAACTGAACCCAGGTCCCGTGGCGAGCCAGCTGAGTCGTTAGAATCTATCCCGTTGTTGTCTGACACTCAAAGAGTTAGTATTGGGACAAAGCTAAGAGTTGATGAGAAAGAAGCTATTGTAGCTTTTCTGAGAAACAATGCAGATGTATTTATCTGGTCTACAGACGACATGCCGGGTGTGGACCCACAAGTAATGGTGCACCACCTTAGTATTGATCCAAGCTTCAAACTAGTGCGCCAAAAGAGGCGGGCTTTTAATCAAGCTCGTAATGAAATAATAGCTGAGCAGGTTGACAACTTATTATGAACGAAGTTCATCTGAGAGGTCCACTACCCATAGTGGTTGTCCAACATGGTGCTCGTCAGGAAAGCAAATGGAAAATGGAGAATGTGCATTGATTTTATTGGCCTCAATAAAGCTTGCCCGAAGGATAGTTTCGTACTCCCGAGAATAGATAAACTTGTCGATGCTACTGACGATCACGAGCTATTGAGCTTCATGGATGGTCTCAGGGTATAACCAAATTAGAATGCACCCCCCAGATCAAGAGAAAACCTCTTTCGTTACTAGTCGGGGACTTTATTGTTATACTGTGATGCCATTTGGCCTCAAGAATGCAGGAGCTACTTATCAACGTCTGGTGAATAAAATTTTTGCTCCTCTTATTGGCAGGAATATGGAGGTATACATGGATGACATGTTGGTTAAAAGCAAAAAAGCAAACAACCATGTAGATGATCTAGCTGAAGCATTTAGAATCTTGAAAAGATATCAAATGAAGCTAAACTCAAAAAAGTGTGCTTTCGGAGTGGCTTCTGGTAAGTTTCTGAGCTTTATGGTGAACTAGAGAGGAATTGAGAAAAATCTAGATAAAATATGAGCTATATTGGAGATGGAGTCTCCCAAAACGGTAAAACAATAGCAAAGCTTGAATGGGAAGATAGTGGTTCTTAATTGTTTTGTAAGACAAGCTACCGATAAATGTCTTCATTTTTTTAAGGTATTAAGGAAAAAAGCTAACTTTGAATGGATTGAGGAATGTGAGGAAGCGTTCAAACAACTCAAAAATTATCTCAACTCAGTCCCACTCCTTTCCAAGCCTGTGCCAGGCGAAGAACTTTTCTTATACCTAACAGTGTCTGATTCCGCAGTTAGTTCTATTCTAGTCAAGGAAGACGAGTGCCAATAGTCACCGTTATACTACACTAGCAAGTTGATGGTTGGGACAAAAACGAGATACCCCCATGTAGAAAAGCTTGCCCTCGCCTTGGTGGTATCTGCCCGAAGGTTACGCCCTTATTTCCAAGCACATAAAGTGACGGTTTTAACCAGTTTCCCATTACGACAGGTGCTGCAAAAGCCAGAAGCGCGTCTGGTAGACTAATGAAATGGGCAGTTGAGTTGGGCGAATACGACATCCATTTTCGCCCCCGAACTATAGCCGACTTTGTCGCTGAGTTCACTTCATGTGCCTCACCGGGGGACAGCACGGAGGTATACATGACATAAATATGTCTAAAAACCGAGAATTGCAACGACCTTCCATGGGAGCTTTATGTGGACAGATCTTCCAATAGAAAAGGGTTGCGGAGCTGGATTGCTGCTGTTGTCACTAAAGGGAGGGCATCTTGAGTATGCCTTGAGGTTCAAGTTTCGGGCTTTGAATAACGAGGCAGTGTATGAAGCACTATTAGTTGGACTATGACTAGCTGTTGAAGTTGAAGTCACCAACCTAATTATTTACAGTGATTCCCGACTCATTGTCAATCAGGTGGCCGAGACATACCAGACCAAAGATTATCGAATGGCTGTTTATCTAGCAGATGTCCAAAAAATGTTAGGTTCATTTAGCAAGTGCGAAATAAAGCAGATACCGTGGTCTCAGAATGCCAAAGTCGATTCCTTAGCCCGATTGGCAGCAGCTTATGATGTTGACTTAGGTAAAATGGTGCTTGTAGAAGTTTTGAATGCACCCAGTATATTGAGAGAAGAAGCTATGGAGATAGATGAGCAAGCGCAGATCGAGCATAGCAGTTGGATGACCCCCTTAATCAAGTTTCTGGAAAAAGGGGTATTGCCGGATGAAAAAGTTAAAGCTCGACAGTTAAGTTGCAAGGCTGGCCACTATGTAATAAATAATGGAAGACTGTACAAGAGAGGATATTCTTCTCCCTCTACTAAATGTGTTGATGTGGAGTAAGCTGATTTACATCATGCGGGAAATTCACGAGGGAGTGTGTGGTAATCATTCTGGACCCGATCCCTCACAAAGAAAATAATTCGTCAAGGTTATTATTGGCCCACACTAGCTCAGGAATGCATGTAAGTTTACCACATCTTGCGATCGGTTGTCAGCGATTTACGATCGTACCCAAACAGCCCCTTGAACCTATCCCAAACATCATTGAGCCCTTGGCCGTTCGCACAATGGGCATCGACATAATTGGACCCTTACCTCCAGGTAAAGGGGACAAGTTCCCCAATTGTTGCTGTTGATTATTTTACCAAATGGGCAGAGGCTGAAGATCTACCAGCAATTACTGGGCAAAAAATAACCAGTTTCATTTGAAAGAGCATCGTATGTCGATTCGGCATACCATATGTCCTGATCACTGACAATAGTCGTTAGTTTGACAATGTGACATTCCGCCAATTTTGCTCTAGCCTCAGTATCAAACATTACTTTTCCTCTCCAGCCCACCCACAAGCTAATGGACAGATTGAAACTGTCAATAAGATCATTAAGCGAAATCTCAAAGCTAAGCTAGAAGGATTAAAGGGACTGTGGCCTGAAGAGCTGCCAAATGTGTTGTGGGCCTATCGAACGACATCTCGAACCTTCGACGGGTGAGACACCATTTTTGTTAGCCTTCGGAGCAGAAGTCGTGGTATCGGTTGAGGTTGGAATCCTTTCCCCTAGGGTCGAGCAATTTGAGTTAGCTGAGAATGATGAAGTGCTCCATCTAAATCTAGACCTATTGGAAGAACGTCGAAAGATGGTGAATCTAAGGGTGGCAGAATATAAAAATCGGGTGTTACGATACTATAATTCCCATGTGCGCAAACGAAGCTTTAGAGTGGGAAACTTAGTCCTTAGGCGAGTCATGGCTAACACTAAAGATCCAGGCAGTGGAGCTTTAGGACCAAACTAGGAGGGTCCTTACCAAGTGGCCAAAGTCATTGGGCCTAAAACACACAGCTTGACTGACTTAAGCGGGGAAAGCTTACCCCACCCATGGAATGTCGAACACTTGAAAATTTATTTTCAGTAATTTCTTGATAATCGAATTTATACTTCCTAGATTTGCTTCAAAATTTTAGCAAAAGATTTGTAATTTCTTTCAATTCGAGTATTAATATTTGTCACTTTTGAAATTGACAATGGGAATTTTGAATCTTAGAGTTTACTCAAGCAATGACGTCCTTCTTTTATGCATAAAGTTATTCGTGCATGAGTGGGGAGCAAGGAGTAATAATAAAGAAAAGCTGGAATATAGCAGATTATGATAAGCAAACTACAAGCTTAACTTATAAGCAAATTTGAGCTGCAACTTTGGATAAATAAAAGCTGAATAAGTAAATTCCCACAAGTTAAGTTACAAACAAACAAAAAAGTATAAAACTCTATACTAAGCGTTGGACTATCAAATTTTGCTCAACTAAACTGCAAGCTCAAGCCATCAGCTCGAGCTGTGATTAAAATAATTACATGTTCTAATAAGACTGATGATAAATCCAAAAAAAAAAAAAACAAAATAAAATAAAAGAAAGTCTATTAATCTATGTGACCAATATCGTCGAGCTCCGTAAGAGTTCTCAAATCAGGAAAATCAGAAACGCCTTGGAGAAGATCATCAAAGGCAGGATGAGGGGCAGTTGGCAAGGCTTGGCTAGCAAAGATACCTACACTATCAATCCCTCGAGTCTCATCATTATGCTAGGCCTTAATTTTAGATTGGATGAGATCTCTGTCAACGATAGGGTATTTTGCCTTAACGATGCACATAGCCAGCATAACCCCACATTCGAGGCAGTCATCATCCATCTGGCTGTATGCCTCCATTTTCTTAAAACTCCCAGCCAAGTATTTAGCATTTGAAAGCTTGGTCCGAGCTTCCTCCAACTCAGCTTTAAAAATTGAAAGCGTCTCCTTCAACTCGTTGACTGAAGTGTCATGATGAGTTTGAAGTGTAGCCAAGGATGCTTGAGAATAGGCAAGCCGAGTAGACATTTCGGCATATAAAGCAGAAACTCGATCAAATTCCCTACGAGAAACAATATTTCCCCTGAAGGTCTCTACCTCTTCATGCAGCTTCGTATGATTCAGCCTATGAAACTCTACTTCATTACTTAATTTTTGGCAAGACGTCATCATTTCATAGGATGTCTATAAAAGTAAGGAAGATTAGAACAGATAGATAGGTACTCGGAAGAGACAAAAATATGATCCAATAGAATTACTTACCAAGCAAAGATGTTACTGAGTCTGTGTAATACCTGACCTGGGATCAGCATGCCATTGGTTCAATACTTTATTGCTCACTCTAGTCCATTGGGTCATAGCCCGAGTTAAGAAGGCAGTCTCATCACCGTTGGACTCGTATGGCCCATTGAAGTCAAAAGGGTATGAAGAAGACGAGGTAGAGCCTTCAACCTGTGTATGGACGTAGGAGTATGAAGGGGTTAGGACTATCACAATAGGAGTAGAAGGGTTATGGCAGGGTGAGGTTCGAATGCATGGACGTTGGGAAGGTGGTTCATCAGGGAGATTTTGTGCAAGATCAGATTCTATCAGCTCACCTGTGCAAGGCATGGAAAGAGGGCTCGACAGGTGAAATTGAGTGGCACGTGCATTAGCCCCCAGTCCATCATGTATCCTTTGACGCAAGCTCTTGCGAGGTGCTATTCCTAAAAAGGAAAAGAGAAGAGTAAACCTCAAATTAATTCTCTATAAAAAAAAGAGCACCAGTCAGACCTATGCAGGTAGATGGGTCGAGTTCAAAACTGTCTAAGAATTCTTGCTAAACCAAATTGGGACCATAGCGAAGCAAGCTATAAGTCGAAAGAGTTGTCTCGAAATGTAATAACCACACCAGTCAAGGTAGGCTTGTAATCAACTGCGAAAAAAATTAGAATAAATTATAAAAATAGGCCCCGATCAAGCGAACGTGCCAAAAACTTACTAAAAGTCCAATACTTAGTCGGGACTAGTAAAGAGGGCTCTCCACAGTTCGAGGCGAGCCAGTCACCACTGACGAAAAACCATTGTTTGTTCCACCCCTTCGTGGTGGTTGGACAAGAGACAACAGAGTTCCCTTGCGAATAGTGACATAATAGAAGTTTGATGAGGACTTTATTTTCTTAAGAGTATGAAGGGACATAAATTCCTCCATGGTAATAGGGTTTAAGTTACCTAATTGAAGCCAGAGGACATAACACAATAATAACACACAATAAGAATTTGGAAATAATTGGAAGGGTGCTACGTTTACATGAGTTAAGAATTGTTGAATGAAAGGATGAAGGGGAAGTCTAAATTCAAAAGTGAACATAGCTGGGTAGAAAGCCACTTCGCCTAAGGGTGGATTGGATGGATTTTCACCTAAGGAATTGACTCTCATGTGAATCGAATCAGGAATTCAGAATTTGATCCTAAGAGAATTTAAGGCGTTTGCGGTTAATGGACCTGAAGGAAGAGTGTGAGAAGTTAAGTGGTCACTTTGTAACTCACGTTCCCTCCATGTACGGTTTGGAGCCCTTTGATTAGGAACGAAGTCGGAATCGTTAGAATCGGTCGACACATCAATCCTAGGAATTAAGACTCAAGTATTCTCAATGGATAAAAAAACAAAGGGAAAATATAAATCAAACGGTAAATTACCTCGAGGAAGGGATTACAGATGAAGATTGGAGTGTGGTGAGTTTAGTAGCCAAGTAAATCCTTTTTATAAGGGATTCTGGCACAAAAAACGAGACTCTTCACCTAAGCCAAGCTAAGACATGGATGCAAGGAAAGCTTGAGAAGTAAGTCTCGAGCTAGGCTCCAACTAGAGGATTTGAGTCACCCAGTTCGAGAGAGGGGCAACTTTGGAGGGTAAAATTAAACTCGAATAGTAGAATTAAATCCAAGTTTTGGGTAAAGGCAGTTGAGTTAAAAAGGTGGACTAAGGAAAGCCAGCCAAGCTTGACAGGCAACCCAAGGGTGGAAGCCAAGCTAATAGACTTTCAAATGGCTTTTGGCTAAAACAATATTGTATCTTGTGCATATGAGCATAAACAAAAAATATATGTGTATATGTATAGTTAAGTAAAGAAATATATATGTATATGTATATTTAAGTAAAGGAATATAATATATATATACATATATATTCACACACATATATACTTTTTTTTCCTTGAATATATATATATATAATACAAAAAAATGGGAGAGGGGTTACCCACCCCCTTCAACGTGGAGTGTTAGCCAGCCCAGCTGGCAAGTTGATAAAGAGAGGAAGAGAGAGGGGGGGGGGGGGGGTTTCCTCCCCACTCAATTCGTTCAACGGTAGCCCAATTGGGCTAGCAGTTGGGCCTTATGGCCTAAGGCCAGCTAAGTATATATATATATATATATATTTTATGGGTAGTCAACCTCCCTTTTCTACCTTCAATTGGACTTGTTTTCATAATTTTTGGCCATACATTAGATTTTCAAGAAAAAGAAAAATTAATGAAAACCTCTTTTAAGATGGTTATTTTAAAAGTTGTTTAGTTACCTAATTCCGTTCGTGCAGCTCAATTATTAGAGAGCATAACGTATTAAGAATAATTGGTGGTAAATCGAAAGTCATACTTCTACCCAAAGGTTGAGCATACTAAGGGTTGAAGTTTATAACAGCCTGGATAATGATGGTTCAGGTAGAAAATGGATAAAATAATGATTAATGATGGCTTGGAAGCTGAATAGACGAGCTATGTTTGGTTATTACATGGGCGACCTATATAATTCAAATGGTATCGTCAAAGAAATGTATGCTTTTCAACCTATGCTAATTGTTATCAGTTGACTCAAATTCAAACTCGATTCTAACTTGAGCGTCAGAGTGGATTTGGCTCAACACCATACCAGTATTAGCTTTACTCACTTTTCTTGCAGGATATCCAATTATTCTACTCCAAATACAAATTTACAATTGGTGCAAATTTCGGTATCAACAGTAATATTGTAAGTATTGAAAGAATATGAGTATTTTTTTTTTTTTGACAATCAGTGATTTTTTATATGTAGATTTTAACTTTAAATTACAATTTTGTTGTGTTTTTTAGATTAGTGTCTATTTCGTTCTTTTTTTAAAAAAATTTAAAATAAACATTTTCCACTTTCAAGATCCCACTCGGTAATAATTCTGTTTTTTATGTGTGTTTGAAACTTGATCTTATTTCATCCGAAAATTTCAATTATGGTTTTCATTTTCTTTTAATAGAAAAACATTTTTTTAGTAAAGTTTTATGATGAAAACAAGTTTTTGAAAACATTAGTAGAAAGTAGGGGGAAACATAGAAATCTATGAGTAAAACTTGTTTATAAACTTAATTTTCAAAGAGTAAGAACTAAAAACAAAACGAATATGAAATAGGGTTTGTTGAGAGTAATCTGACAATAATTTTGTGGATCATTCTTGAAGGTTACTTTTATATGATTGGTTTTTTACTCATACCTCTCTTCCCTATCACATAATATTTGACTAAAACCTAAGATGAAAACACTCATGCCTAACAGTTTGAATTTAAAGGGAATGGAGAAGAGAGGCAAATGAAGGAGGAGTAAATGTTTATGTAATTTTATTAACTCAAGCTTGCAATTTATAGAGATTAGAGACTGCCTTGAATAGATCAATAGATAACAATAGGTAGTAAAAATCAAGATTAGGTAGACTAAAAGATTTAGCTACCAACTAATAATAAATACAACTAAAGTCAATACAAGTTACCAAGTACAGCTGAGAATAATCCATTCAGTCACCTCAATAGTTTTTATGTCATAACAGCCCTCTTCAAACAAGGTAGGGGAGAGAAACGAATGTCAAGTTTGTTTCGAAGATCCTGAAAAAGACGAGGAGATTACAGTTTGGTTAGAGAATCAACAAGTTGGTCCTGAAAATGGACATTGTAACACCAGATCCTTCATAGGATTCCTTGGGTGGAGAGAAGAGCTCAGAGTTCATGCTTTGAAGAAGAATAGTTTAATCAAGTACCTAAAACTATGCTACAAAGGAAGAAAAGTTTCTATGTCTTGAAGGCATAGTAGTTTGGAGTAAAAATTTTGGCTAAGTGTCCAAACTATACTATGAGATTAAGAGTTAAATTCATAGCATGGGAGAGGATGGAGAATCTTGGATGAGCTCAATGCATGGTGTAGTAGAGGAAGCATGTTGAACGCATCCCAAGGGAAGATTTTGGACAAATTTGGATGTTTAGGGGATGTGGGAAGCTATGCTAGGAGATTAGGTTATGATTCTAGGGAACCATGTGTTGAACACCATAATGGAAGCATAAGGAAGGCATGATGGGCACATAGGGTGTTATGGGAGAGAAATTGGCCAAGTGTTGAACAACATAGGACTTGAGGAAACTTTAAAGAGGGAAGTATTGGATACATAGATGAAGTGTTGGACACATAAGATGCAGTGTTGGATGCCCAGATGGCCATATAGGTTCATGCTTAAGGGAATAGTGAGACAAATAGGACACATGGCTATGCCTTGAGTCTGAAGGAGAAAGCTATAATTTAAGAAGAAAATAGAAACCAAGGGAGAAGAAAGAGAAAGAAGGATTGGTGCATGAGGTTAGAGTTGGGTGCATAGAACTAGGGTTTGACGTGTAGGAGATCTTATAGATTCCATTTTGGAACTATGAGAAGCAAGATGGAAGCATAAGACAAACCCTTGGGAGAGAGTTACATCAAGGAAGCCCAAGAACCCTAGTTGAACGCATACCTAAGAGGAAAAAATGTAAGGTGGGCGCATGCCCTTGCTATAAACCAAATAGAGAACTATGTGGTGATAAAGAGTCAAGTCGGTGACATAGTTAAGAAACCATACGTCCAAACCTAAGGGACCATGCATTAGAAGCATCCTGCGAATGCATAGAGGAGATATTGGACACATAGAGGGTTGTTGATGAAGCAACCATGCGCCCAACCAAGGTCACTATGCTTTAACTTGAGACATTTGGAGAGCAAGGTTAGATTACAGCAAAATGTGGTATGTGACTCAACCAAATGAAGCCTCGATCGAGCCTAGGGTGAGGTGGACGCATAGTAAGACATGTAAAAGATCGAAATGACAGCTCAAGAAGGGCCTATGCGTAGGACTATGCATGGTGAAAACACTTCAGTTCACATGCATGTATGAGATGTCAAGGACCCTTGTGTTGGACTTTGCATGGTGTTGACACACAGGTTTCTCATGCAAACAATGTATCATGCGTTGGTGGCATAGAAAGAATGACAAGGACGCCCTTGAGGGCATATAAATACCTCGGAAGAACTTTATTTCAGCTTACAACTCAAGCTCCCTTAAAATAAGACTCAAAATGAGAGTTTGGAGAGAATTAGGGTTCCGGGGTAAGGGCCTATGCATTGACCAGGGGAGGCCATGCATTGATCAGAGGAAGTCCAGGGGTTCAGAAGGTGTTATCATGCGTCCAACTGCCTATGGAAGGCTTTCCTTGTGTCCAACTGCTATCCAAAGGTGTCTAGAGGTCTAGTTTCATATTAGTTAGAGTTGGTAAGCTAAGTTTAGGGCTAAGAAGGTATTCTAAGGTTATTTTGGCCCTAAACCTAGGACTCTAAGTTGATTATTGAAACAATATAGGCTTAAGAGCTAGGAAAGAGACATGGGGAACCAAGGAACTCGGGAAGGAAGAGAGACCCCTACTAACCAACGATGAGTGGTATTCTTTTAAGAACTTGTGCATATCTATATAAAACTCTATGCACGAGTAGCTTGAGTAATGATGAGAATATGAGGCTTGAGACGGTCAAGGGGTTAGAAGACCTAGTTCCTCAGCCTGTAGCAGAACCTCACGGGATGGTCAAGGGTCCATGAGGCCTAGTTCTTAAGTCTATGAGAGAAACCTCATATGGGATGGTCAAAGGACTGACAAGTCTAGTTTTTGAGCCCATAAGAGAAGGATCTATGTGCACATAGTATTAATATGATGGATATGGTTAATTATCTACCTGTGTGTAGGTAGAGCAGGTAGTAGACTTGTTCGTGCTTAAAGTTTGAGAAATGACCGCGCTACATGAATATGTTGTTTCAGTTATTTGTCTCTTATGGTTGAAAGAAACACTGTAAGTTGCTTACCACTCATTGGACTTCTTGAAGCTCATTCTTTTATGTTTTTCTCGTCAAGTAAAGGAAGAGAGGAGTTCCAAGGTGCTATTAAGGTCAAGGTCTGCCACACCACAGCCATACTTCTGGACTTAAGTTTGTTATTATGAGTTCTTGTACATAAGAGTCTGGTATTGTTAAGTTTGAGTTGAGGGCTTTGTAAACTTTATATTGGTTGTAATAAAGTAAGTTAAGCCAAAGAGTTGTTATATTTTAGTGGTTATAAGTTTACTAAGCAAATCAGGTAAGAAATGGGCAGTAGATATCGTAAGAGGGTCGTATCTATCGTCCTCATGCCTCATTTCGGGTTCGAGAGAGAAGCTCGGGAGGGGAGGTGATAGACATGACTAAGGACAAGTTTTCGAGAAAGAACTTGATCATGGATGGAGCGAATGTCGATTTCGATATGTTTAGTGCGGGCATAAAAGATAGGATTGCAAGCAAGCGCAGTAATGGGGAGGTTATCACACCAAATAGTAGGGGAAAAGGAATGGTGAACACCAAGATCCTTTAACAAAGCATGAAGCCAAAGTAATTCACAAGCAACATGGAAGAGAACTCGATATTTGGATTCAATACTTGAGCAAGCAATAACTCCTTGTTTCTTAGAGCTATAGGAAACAAGTGAATGGTCAAAGAAGACACAATAGTAACCAATAGGGACATTGGAAAAGGAACTGTCCCAAATATATGGCGGAGAAGAAGAAGGCCAAGCAAGGTAACTATATTTATGTTGGAAACTTGCTTAGTGGAGAATGATTATCAGCCTAGATAATAGATACAGGCACCATAACCACGTTTGTTCTTCATTTCAGGGAATTGATTCTTAGAGGCAGCCGACAACTGGTGAGATGACTATGCGTGTTGAAACTGGGCACATCTGTTGACTCACGTTTGGATAGATCAGGATGTATGATGTTCTATGCTCATGATGATGCGATACTACTTCTGAATATGTGTTAATTATGGATGTTCATGTAGTATGCCATGCGTTGTCACAAGTTTCCTTACGATGGAACCAAATGTAATTCCACTGCAAGTTTCTCGGTGTGATCCGAGGTCAAACACGGGGTTGGTTTAGGTTATTGTGGTACGTTCATCATATATGCAACCAAGTTTTAAATCTTTAAAAGTGTGTGTGTACAGGTATATAAATTGCAATAAAATAAAGTAAAGCAGTAAAGATGTGATAATAAAATAAAAATACAGTAAACCTAAGCTAGATGATACAAGATACAGGCTTCATGTATAAGATGCTGAGGTCAAGGTTGGCTGTGAAAGTTGTGCAAAGATGTGGGGTGCGACGATAAGTCTTATGAATAGAATAGAAAGAGAAAGACAATAATACAAACAACGCAAGTTCTTAATCACATTGAAGCTACAAATACTGTTCCGCTCTTCTCTTGGCGTACCTCTCGGTGATCGGCCGTGCTCCTACATGTTTGTGGTGAAACAGAGACTAACATAATGAACGCAAGGTTGCTTCCATGTCTGGAAGTACTACTCGCTTTAGTTAACGCATTCTTCTAACCCTCTTTCGATAGATCAGAATGGCGTCTTCACTTCTGCTTTCACAGGTGAAGATGCCGTCTAGCATGCCTTAGCTAATTGCATTTTATATCTTTAACATAAATTAAGTACTTGGTTAATTCATATTGCTTATCAGGGAATTAAGAAAACATCATGAAGAAAGTGACTGACAGGTGAACGAAAATAGATAGAAAATGGTAAATGGAAGCTATCGAAACATTTAATATCTCTATTAAACGTTTGATATATGGTGTGTGAATGAAGAGATAAAGAACAGTGAAGTACAACGATGAAAGAGATAGACAGAAACAAACAAGTGCCAATGTCTTGGCACTGATTCGATGAAGATCCGCTTGCCAGATAGGATGGTTTTGGAAGAGCTTCCCTCTCAGGCTTGCTCCACCGGTAGCAGGGATCTTTGCACAAAGCTTTTAATCGGGTGTTTGGCAGATTAGATCTGAGATTCACCTCTCGGCCTTATCTCGTCCTCTTCCCGGATCTCGTCTCTTAAGCACTCAGCTCAGCCTTTTCTCTCAACAATAGCACTTACCTCGTATCCAGTAGCATATTTTTTTTCTCTGAAATCAATGGGGTATTTATAAGTGCAGATCTTTGACTCCGGCCTTATGGTCCCCACTTGATCGTTATGGTAATTCCGAAGATTGAGGGATATTTTTCCTTCTGTTATGCAATCAGACCGTCAATTCTGCACAACCATTAGTTGTACACGTGTCTCTATCCTCCGCTTTTGTGTTGCTCAGCTACATCTTCCGATCATGGGTTCGCATGCGGTTTTGTTTTTATTACCACATGTGGTTGAAACACAGTTCTGGATCGACTGTCGCATTGCGCTGTCATTACGGTAATCATCTCTTCATTGTTGATTGACTGGCGCATTGTGACAAAGATGCGTTGATTAGTTTCTCATGAGCCTTTAGTGCAAACGGTGACTTGGTCTCCTGCAAAACAGAGTAAAATTCGGCTTGTCTTCCATCTTTATGGTGTTAGTGGGTGTAATTGCGATCATTTATAATTATGGTAATACTAGGCTAATTTTCATACAATCGGCATATATTTGCTAACTTTTGGCCGCAATATCTAGATAAGATGGAATAAATAACTTGTATTTCTACAAATCAACATCGTCTCCTCGAAGGTAGTGGGAGGACTCTGACTTACTTTACAAATTTCATATATTTTATTGGAAAATGTATATGTTGTTCCTGATTTGAAAAAGAACTTAATTTCTATAAAGTGTTTAATTAGACAATCTTACTCTGTAAACTTAGAGCTGACAACTACTTATTTCTTAGAGATCTAGGAAATAAGTGAATGGTCAAAGAAGACACAATAGCTATCAATCGACTTGCGATCATTCAGGGAGGAAGCCTAACCAACATCTGAATAAGTCGTAAAGGAAAGGGTAGGAGCAATTTGAAGAGATAGTTTAAGATAAATGGTGCCTAGTAAGTGGTGAAGTACTCGTTTGAGAGCGCACCAGCGAAGAACAAGTGGGGGATTGTTGTATTTTGCCCTAGTTTATTGTATTTTTCTACTTTATTTGTATTATACATTTGGTTCCCTAAGCTTTAGGACAGGTAGGAGATTGTTGGGATTGATGTCCTAAATCTCTCTTGTATTCACGTAGTTTGTAAACTTTGTATAAAAAATTTGTTATTATTAAAATAATTGTTATTTTATGACCATACACTCAATCCAATAAATAAATATCCTATGTTATTTTATGTAATTTAAACATGTATGTAGAGACATACAGGTGGATCATGTTTAAATGATAACCTAAATGGTCTGTAGTAGATGGATAAGGTTGGGTACCTTATCATGGTGACACTACGGTTACGACCCGCTTTGTAGATATTACAAGTGTTTTAAAGTGCTATAAATGATCTAATCCTGATCATTCATGTGAAGACATGTGAGCGGGGATATCCTATACAAAGTGTTTGTATAAGACCGAACCACAAAATGACTAATCTTGTTATATAACGTCTTAATAGTAGAGACTTACATTTCACCAGGATGACTTAAGTGATATGACTTGAATCCTGAGCGAGTTGTGAACTCATATCTATGAAGGCGGCCCTTTGATTTGCATAGGTGAGAGTGGCTAGATCGTCGACTCAATATGTCTACCATTTGGGGATTTGCCTAATTGGGAAACTGGGAACACAACTATATAGGATGAAATTCACTCCTTCCCTGATGTCGGGGTAAATAGATAAATTGCTCCCTTAAGGACTGATTTTAGGGCTTGAACAATGTGGCCACACCCTCTCTTGGCCTGAGAGAGATTTGGTCATAGTTGGACTACGACTTATTGTTCATTAAAGGGATCAGTGGTACTTAAGGAGTTATATGTAACTACAGGGGCAAAACAATAATTTTGGCCCAGCTGTACTTATGAGCATTTGTGAAAGGTCATCACACTGTTGACTGGTTATATCCAATGGACACAGAAATATATCTGTAGTGCGAAGAGTGCAATTGTCAGTCTTTAGTGGAGTGACCGACAGTTAATGGATGTTGGGTAATTTAATTAATTATTCAAATACCATTGGAGCTTCAATCTATAGGTCCATAAGGTCCCTCTGTAGCTCAACAGAGATTATCGAGAATTAATTTTGGATTAATTTGAATTGTTCAAATTAATTGAAAGAATTGATTATATATGATATAATTAATTAAATTAATTATATGTGATATAATTAATATAATGTATTCAATATATTATATCATAGAGTTTATTTTGAGAGGAATTAAATATTTGAATATGATTCAAATACTAATTACATGGATGAAATTCATATAATTAAATTTAGTGTAAATGTGATTTATACTAAATAACCATGAATGAATAAGAGAAATAAAAAAATATAGGTTATGTGTTATATTTGATATAACATATAGTTATATATATGTATGTGTGCGTGTGTGTTTATATATATATATTATATAATTTAATTTAATTTTGAATTAAATTAATTGAGGGAGTTATGAAAATAACCCACTCCCTATTTTCTCTCTCTATCAATTGTGTGCCCAAAAAGAATTGGAGGAAGTTTTGACAATGGTCTTTGATAACTGGTAGAAATACAAGTTATTGTATCTCTTTCATTTAAAATAATAAGGCAAAGGCATGAAATTTAGATAATTTTTACCAATAAATTTATACAAAAAGTGAAGCATTCGATCACATACTTCTAACGCATAACATATTTAAATTTCAGACTATTTCGCTACTTCTATGTAGAATATCCTTTAGCAGTCTGATGAACGTGTGATCGCATGTTGCATACCAACTGATGCGATCAAGCAAGAATTGCCAGAGAAGAAAAAGAAAGATGATCGCATAAGCTGCAAGTGTTGAGGCATGGCATGACATGGGCAGTAGGTGTCAAATCACAAGTTGCGTTGGTGGTCGACAGGAAAACTTTATTGAAGATTCGATGAACCCCTGACACGTTGCAGACAATGCAATAGGATATGGAATTTAATGTGACCCATCAACACAATCATGAGTTAGAGAAAAGAAATGCTCGCGAACGCCTTTAAATAACCATGCAAATGCCATGCAGAAGGGAGATGGTAATATACAAACATCCTGATACATATATCATGGGATACATTGTGGGAGACAAGAAAAATACCCTGAGAAGGGATTCTGCTAGAAACCCTTACCAATTTTCCATAGAAATTCCTTAGTGAGAGCTTAGGATTCTAGGGAGAGAATAAGATAATACTGTTCAATCGTCTAAGTGAAACAACTGTAAAATAAGCCGGATGAAGCAAGACATTGCACCATGGTTGACTCTCTGACCCTTTCTCTTTGTTTTGTGTATTTGTATTGTAATTCTTGTATTGACAAATTCAGATTTGCAGTATGAATACATGTTTATTATATACCTTTTCTAAGTTTTTCACCAACATCATGCGTAGCTAAATCGCCTTATGCGTTGAGAAGATTGTAGCTAACACGACTAAATAACTGGAGGAATCATGCGATCAACTTGTTTTATGCATGTTTATATTTATTGCTTGAATCAATTGAGAAATTGTTCTAAGTAAAGTTAATATGAGCTTGAAAGAATTTAGATTAGGACCTCATAAAACAAGAGAAAAAGTTCCTTAGAAATAAGTACATTCTCTGCATTTACATTTATCGCATGCATCTTAGAGATAGGATAATGTGACAAAGAACACTAAGAAGTGTTGGTCGTAATATTGAGTTTATAGCTTGATCGCATATTCCATCTAGTTGTTTAGAAAGAGTTAGTAAAAATCCTTCTCAACCTTCTTATCACATAATTGTTATCCAACTCTCACTGCTTCATTTTAAACATAATTCCCATAACATATTTAGATTTAAGTTAGCTCATTCAATCACCCCCTTGAACATTTTAACTCACGCTAAGATCATATTATTAGTTTCATCACACGCTTACAAGTAATCCCTGCATTCGACCCTGGACTCACCAGGAACTCTGGTCAAATTTGCACTTAGGTTTGACTAGAGAAAACTAAGTGTTAAATCTTATAAGCATTATTATTTCATCGCATGTATAGAACGCATCAAGTTTTTGGCATCGTTGCCGGGAATTGCGGTAACTAAGTGTGTTAAAGCTATTTTTATTGATCTTTGCAGACCTCGACTTTCTGGAGTATTGTACCTTGACTGCGAGAAAGGTGCAAATGCTGTATGAGCGAAGGAAATACTCCCAAGCTCGTATACGATCCAGAAATAGAGAGAACCTTTCGCAGAAGACAGAGAGCCAACCGAAGAAGACGAAAAAACAGAGTTCGTAGGATGGCTGAACAGCAGAACCACCTGGAGGAACTACAAGAGAAAATAAATCACAATGAAGCACTTGCCAACCCAATTTTGTTAGCAAATGATTGCAATAGACCCATCAGGGACTATGTGTCACCCAACTTGTATGATTTCTCTCCAAGAATCATGCGACCAGTCTTGGATGGAACAAGATTTGAAATGAATCCTGTAATGCTTCAAATGATTCAAGCGGCCGGTCAATTTGGGGGAAGACGCAGTGAAGATCCCCACACTCACTTGAGGAGTTTTATTGAAATATGCAACACCTTTGTATTCCCAACATCACACTAGAGGAAGTACGACTTACACTATTCCCATTTTCACTATACTAGAAAATGGGCGTACTCGCTTGAATCAGGGGAGATAACTTCATGGGAACAAGTGGTAGAGAAGTTTATGAAAAAATACTTCCCACCAATAGAAAATGTAAAGAGAAAAAGGCTAATTACAAACTTTTAGCAGGGAGAATCGAAAACGCTCAGCGAATCGTGGGTGAGATTCAAAAGATTAGTTAGGGATTGTCCGCATAATGGACTCCTTGATTGTCTTCAGATGGAAATATTTTATTATGGCTTGAACTTAGGATTGCAGAACGCTGTAAATGCTGCAGCGACATGTGGAATTCTAGACAAAACTTACATCGAGGCCAAGAATATATTGGATCGGATCTCAAAGAATCACGAAGGCTGGCAAGGAAATGAATATGGGTCAAGAACTAACAGAACCCAGAATAATGACGCTATCGCATCTCTGCAGACACAAGTTAATACGATGACAAACTTGCTGAAGGCAATGAGCATGACAAAGAATGGCGCAAAAGGCGAGCAAGTGAATGCGGTTGCCAAAATGAACAATGAAAGTTATGTCCTTTGCAAAGAACCTCATTCCTTTAAGGAATGACCGCGCCCCAATCTGTCTACTTCATTAAAAACAACCATTTTTCCAACGCATATAACCCTGGATGGAGAAACCATCCGAATTTCTCTTGGGGTGGTAATCAGCAACAAGCACAAGTCAATACTCAAAATGCCCATAGAGATGGACCACTGGGGTTTCAACAAAGACCAAGCGGATTTCAGTAGACAACCAATTCATCTCAGTCATCCTCATCCTCTTCTTTAGAAAATTTGCTGAAGGAATGCATTCAAAAGAATGAAACAGTTCTTCAAAATCAAGCAACATCCATTCGTAATCTTGAAGTACAAATGGGCCAGATTGCAGGCGAGTTGAAGAACAAGAAACAAGGAGTAATTCCCAACACCACAGAAATTCCTCACCATATGAGAGACAAAGGCACATTATGGAGTGGACGCATAACAACAGAGGCTATAAAAAGAAAATCGCATGAAGAATCTAAAATCCAACAAGGTAAAGATCATGTATCTGAGGAAAGTGTTCACAAGGAAAAACAAGAACCAGAAAAAATAACCACAACAACTCCTACAACATTAACACCACAAGACGAGCAGTCACCTCCATTTGCACAAAGGCTAAAAAAGAAGAAAAGTGATGAAAACCAATATAAATGCTTCTTAGGAATATTAAAACAACTGCACATCAAAGTCCTTTTTGTGGAAGCCATAGAGCAAATGGCCACCTATGCTAAGTTCTTAAAGGATATCATATCCAAGAAAAGGAGCATAGAGAAACTGAAGGAAATCGAACATGAGGATTTCCATGAGCAGTGGAATGATCTTTCCAAATTCCATTCGTATTTGAACATACACAATTACAATCAACAAACAGAAACTATCTAGTCATGCAACATACGAAATTACAACATGCTTTTCATAAGATCAAGGGATAAAACTATACATACCTGTGAAGACTCATCTTCAAACACCCTCGATCACGAACACTTGATCACAACGACCACGAGCACAATGATCTCCAAGACCACAAACACAGCAAATAGCCTCCAAATACCTCGAACTATGTTGAGTTGAGTACGACTCTACCACAATGGCTATCTTGGTATTCTCGATGTGAGAATCTAGAAGTGTGGTCTCTGTGTGGACTTGGTTAGAGGAAGAGACCGAAGGAAGAACAATCGTGTAAACGATTGAGCAAGTGGGAGATGACAAAGTCTATCATATTGATGAATGCCCAATCGTTTAACAAATGCTCTATGATCGTTTGCAAAAGCTCCACGATCATTTAGCTAAAGGCCAGCTGAGTGAACTATTGTGTAGTGTCACTCCACGATCGTTTAGTCTTTTTTCAGCTGTCGTTTAGTAAATCTCATTCACTTGACAGCCAACTGTGAGTAATTATGAGAATAGTAACTCTCACAAATCATCTAAATTTAGGAAAATATTTTTCCTTTTATCTCACGGTTACCATGAAACCACCACTAACCTCCCACTCAATTGGTTATTGAAAAAAAAGAGATAATTATCCAATAATTAATATTATTATAAATATATATGATAACTAACTTACCATACTATATTTATAACCCATAGTTTTAATATTTCATCTCATGAAACATATAAACCATAGTTCTTTTTCTATTTCATGGTACTTTATGTAAATCTCATTTACATTAATCCTCCACTTGATGTATCTCATACACCACACCGATCATATCATATATAATTGTATTTCCTCTTGTCAATTTGAACATTTCAAATCAACACCAAAACCTGATTCTCAACTTGAATCCATTGAGCTACCAAGGGGACCTTATGGACTTGTAGCTCGAAGCTCCAACGGTACGTGAATAACTGACTAAAATCTTTTTGTCACGGGATCCACCATCCGTTAACTGCCAAGCACTCCACTAAAGACCGAAAGTTGAAATTTCCTTACTATAGATTATTATGTATCTATATCAACCAATCAACAGTACGATAAGCCTTTACAGATCGCTCGTAAGTATAACTGAGCCAATAACCGTTATGCCCCTGTAGTTACATCTAACTTCTTAAGTACCACTGACCCCTCTAATGAACATAAGTCATAGTCCTACTATGACTGAGTTCTCTCTTCCAAAGAAAGTTGTGGCCACTATGTTCAAGCCCCAGAATCAACCCTTAAGGGAGGAATCTATCTACTTACCCCTACTTCGGGGAAGGAGTGAATTTCATCTTGTGTAACTGAGTTCCCAGCTCCCAAATCAGACAAGTCTCCAAAAAGATAGGCATGTTGAGTTGGCAATCTAGCCACTCTCACCCATACTAATCAAAGGACCACCTTCAAAGGCAAAAGTTTCCAAAACACTTAGGATTGAGGTCATGTCACCTATGGTCGTTTAAGTGAGATGTAAGTCTCCAGTATCAACGACGTTATATACAAAGACGAATCATCTCGTGGTCTAGTCTTATACAAACTCTTTATATAGGATACCTCTACTCGCATGTCTCCATATGAATGGTCAGGATCTACCATCTGTAGTAGTTTACAACATTTGCAAACCTCTACAAAGCGGGTCGTATCCGTAGTGTCACCAAGATTAGGAATCCCTACTTAATCCTTATACTATAGAACTATTAGGTTATCATTTAAGGCATGATCCACTTGTATATATCATATACATGCTTAAGTTTACATACAATAATCATGGAGCTTTGTTTATTGGATATGAGTAAATGCCAGATAAAATAACTCTTATTTTATTCATAACAATGTGTATAAATTACAAACTACGAGACTCCAGGAGAATTAGGACACCAATCCAACAATATCCTAACAATGTGTATAAATACGAGATGATGGCTCCAACGCAAGTTAGCAACGCGATCATTCCTCCAAAAATGAGAGATCCTGGAAGTTTTACAATACCCTACTCAATCGGAGGAATTTATATTGGGCATGCATTATGCGATCTAGGGGCAAGCATAAATCTGATGCCCTTGTCAATTTTCAAACAATTGGAGATTGGAGAACTCACGCCCATATCAGTGAACCTCCAATTAGTAGACCGATTGCTCGTCCATTCGGAAGGAAAGTTGGAAGATGTGTTAGTTAAAGTGGATAAGTTCATCCTTCCTGCGGACTTCATTATACTTGATTATAAAGCTGATAAAGATGTCCCTATTATCTTGGGATGATCATTTCTCTCCACTGGGAGAGCTCAGATCGATGTGCACAAAGGATATATTACAATGAATGTCAATAATCAAAAGCTGAAGTTCAGCATCATTAAGGCGATGAGCTACCCGGATGAAGCACATTCATGCGATTTAGATGAGCCCATCCTATTGTATGCACAAAATTAGATTGGAAGAGAGTCAGAAGGGGTTCTGTTGAGGCTCAACACAGGTTGAACCCTATGATGAAAGAAGTGGTCGAAAAGGAAATCATCAAATGGTTGGATGCTGGAATTATCTACCCCATCTTAGATAGCATGTGGGTTAGCCTAGTGTAGTGTGTGCCAAAGAAAGGGGGAATGACAGTCGTTCCCGATGAAAACAACAAACTAATACCAATGCATACAGTTATCAGTTGGAGAATCTACATGGATTACTGAAAACTCAACGTCGTGACAAAAAAAAATCACTTCCCCTTGCCTTTCATTGATCAAATGCTAGATAGACTGGCAGGGAATGACTATTTTTGCTTTCTAGACGGCTACACGGGGTACAACCAAATTATAATCGCATCAGAAAATTAGGAAAAGACAATGTTTACATACCCATATGGGACGTTCACTTTCCGTCGCATGCCATTTAGACTGTGCAATGCACCTAGCACATTTCAAAGGTCCATGATGGCCATCTTCTTGGATTATCTCGAAGATTCTGTTGAGATATTTATGGATGATTTTTCAGTCTACGGAAAGATATATAAAGTGTGCTTGGAGAATTTAGGGAAAATCTTAAAAAGGTGTGAATACACAAATTTGGTTTTAAATTGGTAAAAATGTCATTTCATAGTGACTGAAGGAATTGTTCTTGGCCATAAGATTTCTAAGACTAGCCTAGAAGTTGATCGAGCTAATATCGAGGCCATTGAGAAGTTTCCACCCCCAATGAATGTGAAGACTTTGAGAAGCATTTTAGGACATGCCTTTTTTTTATCGCAGATTTGTCAAGGACTTCTAGAAAATTTCTAGGCCACTAAATATGCTGTTGGAGGTGGATCAACCTTTTGATTTTGACAATAATTGTTTGAATGCATTTGATAATTTGAAGAAAGCACTCTCAATTCTTGTACTAATTTCTCCAGATTGGACAAAACCATTTGAACTCATGTGTGATGCCAACGGATATGCGATGGGAGCAACATTAGCTCAATGAATAAAAGCATCCTTCATCCTATTGCATATGAAAGTAAAACTCTTAACAACACCCAAGAAGGAGTTGCTGGCGGTGGTTTTTTCCATGGAGAAGTTTCAACCCTATTTGCTAGGATCAAAGGTAATCATTCACACTGATCACTCTAATATCAAATATTTGATGACTAAGAAGGATGCAAAACCAAGGTTGACCAATTGGGTCTTGTTACTATAGGAGTTTGACACAAAGATTGTGGATAGAAAAGAGACAGAGAATAAGGTTGTTGATCATTTGTCAAAGCTTGAACATCATGAAAATGATTGAGTACAACCTTCCGTGAATGCCTCATTCCTTGACAAACTGTTGCTGAAAATTGATGCATACTTGCCTTGGTATTCAAACATTGTTAACTTTCTTGTTTACAAGCAATTCTCAGAAGATTATACCTCTCAACAAAAGAAAAGGCTCATGCATGATTGTAAATTCTATTATTGGGATGAACCCAACCTATATAAAAGGGGACCTGACCATATCCTGAGACAATGTGTTCCTGAGATGGCATTTCATCGTATTCTCTATCAATGCCATGAATCTCCTTATGGTGGACAATTTGGAAGTCAGTGCACAGCTGCGAAGGTCTTGCAAAGTGGATACTATTGGCCTACCTTATTCAAGGATGTGCGCGACTATGTCATAAAATGCGATAGGTGCCAATGCACCAGGAAGATTTCTGAAAAAAGAAATGCCAATGAATGTCATCTTGGAGGTGGAACTATTTGACGTCTGGGGAATCGATTTCATGGGGCCATTTCCATCGTCTAATGGCCACAACTACATCCTAACTATGTGTCAAAATGGGTGGAGGTGATTTCCTGTGCCTCGAATGATGCGATCACAATATTGAAATTCTTACAGAAAAATATCTTCAATCACTTTGGCACTCCACGAGCCATTATAAGCGATGAAGGTACACATTTTATCAATCGCATCATTAGCAAGATTCTAGTCAAATATAACGTGCACTATAAAAAAGCAAAAACATACCACCCCTAGACCAATGGTCAGGTAGAGGTATCAAATAGAGAAATCAAGATAGTTTTGGAGAAAGTGGTTAATTTGACAAGAAAAGTTTGGGCTTAAAGACTCGATGATGTGTTATGGGCGTATCGCACCGCCTATAAAACTCCCATAGGGATGTCTCCATACGCTATCGACTTTGGAAACGCATGCCACTTACTATTAGAGCTTGAACACAGAGCATTCTGGGCTACAAAAAAACTCAATTTTGACTTGAAGGTTGTGGGAGAAGCGAAGAAGCTTCAATTATTAGAATTGGATGAGTGGAGACTATAAGTATATGAGAACGCCAAAATATACAAGGAGAGAACAAAGCGTTGGCATGATCAACGCATTCGTAAGAAAAATTTTTGAAATTGGCCACTCTTGTTTAATTCTAGATTGCGTCTTTTTCCAGGCAAGCTAAAATCGCATTGGTTAGTACCATTCATCATCCAGGAAGTTTATCTACATGGAGCGGTGGAATTGGTATTGATGACGAAGCCAACGCTTTCAAAGTTAATGGGCAAAGCATCAAGCCTTACTTTGGAGGGGACATTGATCGCGAAAAGACCTCTATAGACCTAGAATAGCCTGAATGATGCGATAGAAGGAAGTCCCTGCGCAATAAAGAAATATCCTTCAAGGGACATATTGTATCCTTTTTTTTATATCCTTTATTTTCATTTCTTTTTTTATTAGTATCCTTTATTATTATTGCTTAATTATTGTTGCTATCTTTGTTTATCTGTTTATGGTTGTCATTGGATATTTAAAAAAAAAAAAAAAAAAGAACCTTAGAGAAAGGGAGGAATATGGGTTTCTTAATGCGATGAGTGATGCGATGAGTCTTGGAGATTCAGGAGAATTATATCCCAATGCATCTCCAAGAACCCATCGCATGTGAGGGAACGATACGTCATCCCACCATAGGATGGAGAAAAGATGTGCTGGTAGACATTATATCAGTTCACCATTAATATGCACGACGCTATCATTGCCTCGAATCACGAGGCAACCATTCGTTTCCTCTTCACCCTTCGCCTATTTAAACCCCTCTCCCTTTTTCAACACCCTTCTTCTTTACACGAACCTAAAACCCTAAACCCAATGAATTTAAGAAGCCTCCCCATGAACTTAAAGATCCCTCTGGCCCTCTCTTTGGTCATGCCTACTCCATTTACGATTCAAATGGCAGGTCAAAATACCCTTTCTTCAGCCCGATCAACCACCCCTACTTTCTCCTACGAAGTGGTGTCCTCTTCTGCTTCCTTTAACCCAATCTCATTCTCGATCGTCGCCACACCGAATTACGTATCACCACCCACGGTGGCATCACCTTCACCATTCAACCCCATACTCATCCCATTAGCCACAACAGGGTCCCAATCCCCATTGCCCTATAATCACATTCAACCATCAGCCTCTGCCACAAGCGAGACAAGGCATAAGGATAAGCGAGAAGTTTATGGAGAAATTCTAAAAAATCTAAACCTTCTCAAATCCTTGGACGAAGGCATGGTCAATCAACCAGGCGGTCAACAAGTTGAGGTTGAGCCATTTCCGCTTGAGTTAGTCAGCACGGTGGCTAAGGAGACACAAAGCAACGTCGAAGTGGTTGAAATGGAAGAGCCCTTTGAGAGAAAAAGTGGAAAAGAAATAAGGAAGAGAAGCAATGGAGTAGGGGCTTCAGCCTCAAAAAATCACTTCCAAATGACTTTACCAAAATTTCTCAACAACCAAATTAATGACAAGAGGGTAATCAAAGTATAAAACTTACCAAAACTCATTAAAACAAACTCCAACTTCACTAAACAACACCTCAATACCTTCACAAACTTGAATCCAAAGTTGAAACACAATGGGTATCAACCAATTGATACCAAAAGTAAATGAGTATTCAAGAATCAACCGAAAACAAACCCAAACGGCAGAAATCTTACCCAAATCAATAAATCCAATGACGGCAAAAGCGAACGATGCCAGAGCAGTGGTGGACAGAGGTCATGAAGAAGAAACTGACACGACGACATTGGGCGGCGTCGGACGGGCTCACGAACGTGAGGAAGGAAACGGGGGTGGGGTTTGACTTTTTATCAAAAAAACAACAACAACAACAACAACAACAATAATAATAATAATAATAAAACAAAAAAGAAAGTAAATATAATTACATTTAATTCCTTTCTGTTTTGTACTATTAAATTCCTTTCCATTTCAAAAGAAGATTAATTCCTGCCATTAATTTTCAATTTGAATTAATTCCTGCCATTAATTTTCAATTTGAATTTCAAATTGAATAATTTTACGCCAAAAATTAAATTTTCGCACTTATACTTGAAGTCCAAATTCCAAAAATTCCCTCTAATTAATAACAGTTACTGAAATTCCAAATAATAAAGTTATTGAAATTACATTATTACTAAAAAAAATTTGCGGGGTGTTACATTTGAAGTGTTCAAATTGACAAGAGGGAGTTTGATTATATATGATATGATTAAATTGGTTCATTTATATATGATATAATTGACACGATGTATGAGATAAATTAATTGGAGGAAAAGGATATAAATATGATTTATATCTAGTGGAGGAGAAAAAGATTATGGTTTATATGTTGCATATGATGTGATATTAAAACTATAGGTTATAAATATAATATGATAAGTTAGTTATTATATTTATTTATAATTAAACAATTATGAGATAATTATTGGTGGTTTTCTCCATAACTGTGCGTGAAAGTGGGAGATTGCATTAAGTTTTTCATAACTGAAGGATAAAATGAAAATAGTTTTCATTTTGAAAAAGATCAGATAATCATAATCACTTCACAAAGTTGTACACTGCCCATCATATAGTTTACAAGAACCTACACGATAGCTCAATTTTTCCTAAATGATCGTGTACACACGTAGTTGACCTAAATGATCGTATAGCTTTTACTAAACGATTGCGCGCGAGAGCAAGTTTACCTAAACAATCATACCCGATTACCTAAACGATTGTGCACCTTTTCTAAACGATCAAGCATCCGTCTATATGATAGACTCCAAATCTCTCCCACTTGCTTGGTCGTTGAATACGATTGTAGTTTCTTCCTCCCCTCTACCAAATCCAACAGAGCCCACATCTCCTGGATTCTCACTCTGAGAATACCAAGGTCACTGAGTGGTGGTGTCCTCCTTGCTGCTTGTTTGTGTAGAAGTTCGTTCGGTGGTGAGCAACAACAAGATTTGGTCGACAATCGGTTTGGCGTTGCAACGACAGCGAGAGTTGCTGGTCTTAACGAGAGCGAGAGATACAGAGAAGAAAAGTTCTTCAAATGTGAGTCTCTTGATCCTTTGTATTTATTGTTAAAAGCATGTCGTAATTTATTTTGAATTGCATAACTTGTATGTATGTTTGTGAATGTTGTATTTCTGTCACAATGAATTTGGAACGATCTTGCTTTCGCTCATAGGTACTTTTTGATAAAAGTTCCTTCATATGGCATATAAACCAACATAGATCTCATGTACATTAAATAAAAGTTGATGAACCGGGATAATTAGCCCCAAATAAACTAAGCTAACTATTACAAATAGCAAAGAGTCTCTGGTTCAAATAGGTGAATCGGGTCTTGAACCGTTCGGGCGAAGAAACGCGTCTCTTTGATCGTGTACCAAAACCTTGTGATCGCCTACACAAGAGAGTAAACACTTTACTCAATCATTTACTAATGCTTCCTGAGCTTAAACGATCGTGTACCTTTGACTATGCGATAAAGCATGAAGGCACGTGATCATGCAGCACGCAACGTACAACGCAAGCCTTAAACGATCATCTAAACGACAATGATGCAGTGAAGCACAATCGTCTAAACGATAGCTGAGCAAGCGCCAAGGTTGTTATGACTGTCCTAGAACTCGCAGTTCGTGTTAAACATTATATTTATCAATAATAATAAATTGTTGATTTTGCATTCTATTATGAAAATCCAATAAACATATCCATGGTTATAATCTGAATACTGTAACTTTATGTAGTGATATAAATAGGATCAAGTTAACAGTATATAGCCTAAATAGTCTAATAAGTATAAGGATGAAATTGGATGTCTCATCCTAGTAACACTATTGGATGCGGCCCACTTTGTAGTTGTTACAAAGAGTTGCAAAGTGCTACAAACGATGTGATCCACAGATCGCTCATGACTACTGGAGTGGCCCATTAGTTAACGAATAGGGGTTAGATCGGTCTAATGAGTTTAGTTGATTAATCTCGGATCGTTGGAGCCCATGATCTGTAGGTCCGCGAGGTCCCCCTACTAGCTCATAAATGGATAAGCTTTAGAGTAGTTTGAGAAATTAATTTGAAACGTTCAAATTAAAATTAAATGAAATAGGAGAATATATATCTGAATATGATTTAAATATTTGAAGGTGGATTTGTGCAAAAATTAATTTAATATTTGATATTAAATTAATGGTATTATTTAAAAATTAATTTATGAAATTAATTCTATAAAATTAAATTTTCAGTTTTAAAATCAAAATAGATTTTGAAATCAAGTTTTGATTTTGAGAAAAATTAAAAATGTTGAAAATCATGCACAAATGGAAAAATGAGATTTTCCATTATCCATCTTCTTCATGCTCACACAAAACTCATTTCCTCATCTTCATTAACTCCAAGCATGAGCTGAAACTCATGCAACATTCTTCTTTGCATGTTCACCTGCAATAAATAAAGAAGAATGGAGTGAAATTGATGCATGCATTCCATTAGAAATTTTAGAGAAAATTTTGGGCTGAAGAAGTGTTCTTCAAATGTGCTGGTGCAGTGAGCTTCCCTTTGGTTTTCTGTTGCTTCAAGCTGTTATTGAGTCCCACAACTCATTCTAAAGCTTCAAGGGAAAAGTGGGGAAGATCTTGAGGTGGTTCACGATGTTCTTTGGAGAAGACAATTGCTGCTGATCGAGATCTTGAAGAGTTTTACAAAGGTATGACTACAAACCCTCTTATTTTAGATGAACATGCTTTAGTTTCTGCCAAAATTAGTGAATTTGAATGCTTAATGATCCTTGTTACTTCCATTGCATGTTAATACACTCTTTCAAAGGTATCATATACTGTGTGATCGTGTAGTTAATGACTACGCGATGAAGCATGCTAACTACACGATCGTTTAGTGCGTGCACCTTTTATTAAACGATGAGCATCAAATGCTCTATACGATCGTTTACCTCCAACGTCCAGCGATCAAGCAACCAACGCTACGCGATAGAGTAAATGATTTACCCCATCGTTTAGCACGATCATTTAGTAAATACTACACGATCGGGCAGAACTTTTCTACATGATTGTTTAGTAAAAACTCAACTATCATTTACCTTAGGCTACACGATACGACAAATATTTGGTCTTTTTCCTTGTTAAGAACCGCATCTCCATGCTTCGAAACTTCATCACGAATGACTCAAAAAACTCAAACACTTTGAATTACAGACTCGATTGCTTGTTAATTATACCCAAAAATACAGGGGCCCTTACAAATTAACACTTTGTAATCGAAATGAAAGCTTTAAATAAAGGCAATTAACCCGTAAACATTCATCAACACATCCACAAACGCATTTAATATTTAAACGCAATGCAGAAAACCCACCACGACTGTAAAAGAAGTTCAAAACAGAAGTGAAATTTGGAATATCACAATGGTATGATATTGTCCACTTTGGGCATAAACCCTCATGGCTTTAGTTTTTGTTTCACCCCAAAAGGCCTCATATTAATGGAGATAGTCATCCTCACTTATATACTCATATCCTCTTCTTATCTAACCAATGTGGGACTTTGGTTGCATTCCCAACAATCCTCCCCTAGAACAAAGGACCACTGAGCCTTCCCTCAAACAGTCATCCATCCATCCTCCCTAGAACGGAAACTAGCAGGTCATGCACAACAAGAAATTACAACATGTTACCATATAATCAAGGGATAGAGTATGCATACCTTTGAAGAAACGTTCTTCAAGAATCCCTCAATTAGTCTCCAAGCTTCCAAGACAGCACCCTCGAACGCAACAATCGGCACACAACACGAACCCAATCAAGTCCCACTCGATCCACGAAGTGAGTGAGGATACCACCACAATGGTTATCTTGGTATTCTCGTTGTGAGAATCCAGAAGTTATGGGCTCTGTGTGATCTTGGCTTGAGGAAGATACTGGAGGACAACGATCATGTAGACGATCGAGCAAGTGGGAGATAAGAAGCTATCTATTGTATAGACAATACACTCGATCGTTTAGTAAATGGCAGCCTATCGTATAAACTATCAACTGAATAACTATTGTATAGTCAAAGCTGCACGATCGTTTAGTCTCTGAAAGTCTATCACTTAGTGAAACACTTTCACTTGATAGCTGTTGGATTTTATGTCATAAAACTCGTAGTTTGTAAATTAATAAACATATTCTATTTTGTTTTTCGATAAAATTCTTATTGAAATTGTAATCTTGAATCCAATAAACTAAGGTCCTAAGGCTATTTATTGTAGTTTGAACTTTATGTAGTGACATAAATGTAGATCAAGTTTAAATATATAGCCAAAATGGTCTATAGTATATGAATAAGATTGGGCGCCTTATTCTGGAGACACTATGAATGCGGCCCACTTTGTAGTTAGTACAAACGATGTGATCCTAAACCGTTCACGTGGAGACATGAAAGTGGGGGCATCCTATATAAAGAGTTTACATAAGACTGAACCATGAAATAGTCACTTTTTACGTTCTAAATGTCGTTTTATGTATAAAACTGACTATTTCGTTAATTGATGACCTAGGTAACTTAATCTTAATCCTAAGCTAACTATGAACTCCTGTTCACTTGGAATTATCCTAAGATCTGCATAGGTGAGGGCAGTTCATTATCGTTGGCCCAATAAGCCTCCCATTTGAGGGGTAAGATCAAGTGGATAGCTGGGAACATAGGGTGCAAGACGAAATTCACTCCTACCCGTTATAGGGATAGTAGATAGGTTATTCCCATTAGTACTGAATCCAGGCCTTGAACAAGGGGCCCTACCCTCTCTTAGCTCAAGAGGGGTTCGGTTTATAGGTTGGACCTTAAACCAATTGTTCATTAGAGGATCAGTGGAACTTAAGGAATAAGATGTAGTCTTGGGGGTAAAATGGTTTTTATGACCCAGCCGAGATTACAAACAACCTATGAAGGATTAGCTTACTAATCATGGTTACATCATATGGACACAAATATATCTATAGTAAGGGGAGTGAAACTACGGAACTATAGTGGAATGACCCATGAGTTAACGAATGTTGATTATCTTAGTCTAAAGAGTTTAGCCAGCTAATCTCGGATCGTTGGAGCCCATGATGTATAGGTCCGTTAGGTTCCTCTACTAGCTCATATGGAATAAACTTAGAACAATATGATAGAATAATTCGAATTGTTCGAATTAGGTGAAGAGAGAGAAACCGACAAGTATATGTGATATAGTGGTCGGGTTTTTCATTTTAGAGATACAGCTTTAATATTTGAATGTGATTTAAATATAAAAAATATGAATACGTTCATATTCGGAATCTTGGAAATAATGGAAATGGTGAAAGATGTCAAAAGTTAAAGAGTTGACTTTTGACTTTGAAAAGTCAAACTTTGACCGACCTTATATTCAAATGTGATTTGAATTTCGAGAAAATGAATGCGGATTCATGCTCGGGAGGTCAAAATTAGTCAACATGGAAAAAATCATAAAAAGTCAAAATGTTGACTTTTAGGTCAAAGTTTGACTTTGACAAAATGACTATTTTGTCCTTTGACTAAAGTTAGTGAAAAAATCCAAACTTTTGTTGGATAATTTCACTAACAAATTAGTGGGCTAGGTGTTGGCTTATAGTGGAGACATTAAGCCCACTTAGATAGTGGATTCTAGGTGTTGGGTTTTTATGAATTGATTTCACGCAATTTTTGCATGGCTCTTTTCGATAAATATGAGATTTGAATTTGGATTAAAAATTTTTGCCTTTTAGCCAAAATTGTTTTCTAAATTTGGGCTGAAAAAATCACTATGTTGGAGTGAAATTCAAAACCCAAACCCAACCCAAAATTCCATCTTCTTTTCCATCTCTTTCTCTCTCTCGAGTTCTTCATCCATCAGGTCCCACAATCCAATTCTGAGTCCAGAGCATAGTAGGTCAGCTCTAGTGGTGGTCTAGAAGAGTTCGGATCGAGATTCAGCGAAGAAAAGCATTTCGGGAGCTACAAAAGTTGTATTACATCCCTTTTAATTTACTGGTTTTTCCTAATTTTTGCATGTTTTTTTCCTTTAAATTAAAAGAAATTAGAGTGTAATTAGATCCTTATTCCACTGCTTATGTCTCGTGTTCCATCATGTGGTATCAGAGCATGCTTTAATTATGCAATTGCTTTTGGTGAGTGTTTTTTTCCTTACTATTCAAAGGTTGAATGAAATATGGACTAAAGTGGACTTACTATGATTTTGGCATTGTTTTTCTCTAATTTTCTTATGAAAATTTTTAATTGCTCACATATTTATGAGTATTAATGTGTGAAAAAGGGTCTGTAAATTTGTTAGAGTCATTAGAGTTGAAGTTAGGTTGTAATTGCTTGATTCCGGGAGAGAGAATAGTAGTAAAATTGAAGGTTTTTTTTTTGCTTACAGACCTGAATTTGGCCACTAGACCCGAGACAAGCTCCTAGACCCGACCCACAGCCCGAGAGCCGACCCGATTTGAAGAATCCCCACGCGCGCCAGCTGTCGATGAAGTGCTCCGGCCGTTCCGCGACCCGACCCGGTTTCTCCGCCTGAAGCAGCTGCATGAGCCGCACACCCGTCCGTCGACCCAGTTCGCCGCCTGCGCGCCCACGATTTTCGTTGACTCGACCCGACCCGCGCCTCCGTTGACTGCGCCAGCGCGCATTGACCAACTGGTTCAGATGGTCTGGACCGGTCTGTTTGACCTGGTTGAGCCGGTTTGACCGGTTCAACTTGGTTTTTGGTGTTTTTGGGCCGGTTCGAGTGGTTTCTGAGTAGTTCTAGATGGTTCAAAGTGTTTGAAGCCAGTTCCGGGAAGCTGGTTACTCTTTTGTGTAATAGATTAGTTATTTTATGTTTTTAATGCCAAAATCGGTCCACTTTAGTGTTGTTTACCTATTATGCATGTGATGTATAATGTTGTATGATTATGTGTGCATATAGTATGCCATATTGTTTTAAATCCGCACCATAGGAAAAGCATGTGACATGCATTTGTTATATCTTATAAGTATTATAAAATATATACTATGCATGCTTAGTTTTAATATAAGTGTTATATTAAAGCATGTTTATTTGAAGGAAGAATGTTATAGATGAATCCTTTAGGGTTATAATTGTTATAAAATAACCTAGACTTCTAAAATCTATAATAAAGATAAGATGCATGCTCACATAGGGTTAACCATCGAGCAATCCTAATTTTCATAGAAAATAGGTCGATTCTTGTAAAATCGAAGTTACAAGAAAACTCACCCGACAAGATCTTGGCAAAAAGTCAGATAAGATGACTAAGGTTGAAGGTTTTTAAGTTGACGGTTCACGGAACACCTACTATCTAGAGATCGAGCTGGGGTCTGAGTTAGGTTAAACCGGTTTTATGAGCATGCGTGAACGGTGTGAGGTAATAAAATTTGTTTATCACCTAGACATCTTAGGTTAAAAATCCAGTATAAAAGTTATACTCAGATGAATCACCTAGACTTAGGATATGTTTAGTTAGCCGAAATGTATCGCTAAGTATTTTATACCCTAACCATCTAGAGCACTTCAGCTGGAGAGAAGTAATGTACTTTTAGCTCTAGCATCCCTAAAAGTTCACACCGTGAGATTTATGCTTGGCTTTGGCCGCCCTGGTAGGGGGGCCGCGCAAAAGCCCACGCAGGGCCCCCCCCCCCAGGAGAAGGGCCCCCCCAACCGCGGGGCCCCGCCGCCCGCCAGCCGGAGGGGGGGGATAGGCCCCCCCCCCCCCCATAGCCCCCCCCAAGGCCCCGAGGCCCCCCCCCCCGGATCCTCCATTCGGGAGTGTGTTGCATGAGTCATAACCAAGTGAATAGGGGAAGTTGTTCATAGTAAGTGGGAGAGAAGTATGTCAACAACATCCTATAGTTTCTTCCATTAGGTCGCACCATGAGGATTCCTATAATGCACCTGCTTGTCGCCCTGGAGCGACCTCACAGTCGGAGGGCTGTGTTTTATTAAGATTCGGAACTTCGCGAACTCTAGAAATTGAATAGGGTCTCTTAAGTCTATTTTCATTCTTGTCTTTCCAACTTCAGGAGCATAAGGATTATGATCTTTAAGGTTGAAAATGGAGAGTCACACGAAGAATTACTAAGTGTTTAGTATATTCTTGACCAAAGTAGACGATAACTGAGTTACTATAGGAATAGAGTCATTCTGGTGATAGTATCTAGTCAAGATAGTCCTTGTTATGGAGGAATAGTAGATCACCCCTCGGTGGAGTTAATTCTAAACCATTGAAATATCGTTGCAAAATATAATAATGAAGGGTACATTATTAGTTTTTTTTTTTTGCTAACTTGATTGGATTTAAAAGACTTAATGTTTTACTAAAAAGGATATGTTTTTTCTTTTCAGCATGACTAGCTCTTTAGTTCAACTATTAAACTCTGAAAAACTAAACGGCGACAACTACTACCATGGAAAACAAATTTTGAATTCAAAACTAGTAATAGATAACCTGAGATTGTTTTAACTGAAGAATGTCCTCAGGCCTCTGCCTCGAAAGAAGCACAACGAAATATGATTTACTAGTTTGCTGAAACATGTTTAGTGGAATATGATACTCAACCTGGATATTGGATTCAGGAGTCATTAATCATATTTGCTTCTCTTTTCAGGAAACTAGTTCCTGGAAAAAGCTTAAGGATGCGAGATCACCCTCAAGGTTGGAACAGGAGATGTTGTCTCGACCGAAGCAGTGGGGAGACTGAAGTTGTTTTCAACGATAGATCTATATCATACTTAAAGATGTTTTGTATGCTCCTAAATATGAGATGGAATTTAATATCTATTCAATGTTTTGGAACAAATATATAAAAATCTTTTGAAGTTAATGAATCGTTCATTTTAGAAAAGAGTATTCAAATTTTTTATTCTGCTATACTTGAAAACAACTTATATAAGTTAAGACCAACTAAAGCAAAATTTGTCTTAAATACTGAGATGTTTAGAACAGTCGAAACTCAGAATAAAAGACAAAAAGTTTCTTCTAATGCCTATCTATGCACTTAAGACTTGGCCACATAAATCTCAAAAGAATTGAGAGATTGGTTAAGAATGGACTTCTAAATCAGTTGGAAGACAACTCTTTACCTCTATGTGAGTCTTGTCATGAGGGAAAAATGACTAAAAGATCTTTTACTGGAAAAGGTCTCAAAGCCACAATACCTTTAGAGCTCGTACATTCGGACCTCTATGGACCGATGAATTTCAAAGCTCGAGGTGGGTATGAATATTTCATGAGTTTTATTGATGATTATTCAAGGTATGGTCATATTTACCTAATGCATCACAAGTCTGATTCTTTTGAAAAGTTCAAAGAATATAAGGCTGAGGTTGAGAACCAGTTAGCTAAAACAATTAAGACACTACGATCAAATCGAGGTGGGGAGTACATGGACTTAAGATTCCAGGACTATATGATAGAACACAGAATCAAGTCATAACTCTCTGCACCTAATATGCCACAGCAGAATGGTGTATTTGAAAGAAGAAACAGAACCTTGATGGACATGGTTCGCTCAATGATAAGCTTTGCTAAGTTACCTGATTCCTTTTGGGGACATGCATTAGAGACCGATGTCTATATTTTGAATAATGTTCCTCTAAACGTATTTCAGAAACACTTTATGAGCTATGGAAAGGGCGTAAAGGCAGTTTACATCACTTTAAAATTTGGGGATGCCTGGCACACGTGTTGGTGTAAAATCCTAAAAAATTGGAACGTCATTCAAAACTATGCCTATTTGTAGGTTATCCAAAAGAAACAAAATGTGGTCTATTTTATGATCCTCAAGAGAATAAGGTATTTGTATCGAAAAATGCCACATTCTTAGAGGAAAACCACATAAGAAGTCATCAACCTCACAGTAGACTAGTATTGAATGAAATTTCCAAAAATGCTACAGATAGAGCTAGTTCATCTACTAAAGTAGTAGATAAAACTAGTACATCTGGTCAGTCACATCCTTCTGAAGAATTGAGAATGCCTCGATGTAGTGGGAGGGTTGTTCATCAGCCTAACCGTTACTTGGGTTTAATAGAAACACAAGTCATCATACCTAATGATGGCATAAAGGATCCTTCAACCTATAAACAGGCGATAAAAGATGTGAACCGTGATCAGTGGGTCAAATCCATGGACCTCGAAATGGAGTCTATGTACTTCAATTATGTCTGGAAACTTGTAGATCAACCAAATGATACAAAACGAATTGGTTATAAGTGGATCTACAAAAGAAAACGAGACCAAGCCGGTAAAGTACAAACTTTTAAGGCTCGACTTGTGGCAAAGGGTTATACCTAGAGAGAGGGAGTGGACTATGAAGAAACTTTCTCTCTCGTTGCCATGCTTAAATCGATTAGAATACTCTTATCCATTGTCACCTTTTATGACTATAAAATTTGGCAGATGGATGTCAAGACAGTCTTTCTAAATGGCGATCTTGAAGAGAGTATTTATATGGCTCAACCAGAGGGGTTTATTACACAGGGTCAAGAACAAAAGGTTTGTAAGCTTCAAAAATCCATTTATGGGTTGAAACAAGCTTCTAGATCTTGGAATATAAGATTTGATACTGCGATCAAATCTTTTGGTTTTAAACAGAATGTTGACGAGCCTTATGTTTACAAGAAGATCGTCAATTCTACTATAGTGTTCTTAGTTTTATATGTTGACGATATTCTACTCGTTGGGAATGAAGTAGGTTACCTAACTGACATCAAGAAATGGTTAGCAACGCAGTTCCAAATGAAAGATTTAGGAAATGTGCAGTATGTTCTGGGGATTCCGATTATTCGGAACCTCAAGAACAGAACACTAGCCATGTCTCAAGCAACTTATATAGACAAAATGTTGTCTAGGTATAAGATGCAGAATTCCAAAAGAGGTCTGTTACCTTACAGATATGGAATTCATTTGTCAAAGGATCAATGTCCTAAGACACCTCAAGAGGTTGAGGATATGAGATGCATTCCCTATGCTTTCGCAGTAGAGAGCCTGATGTATGCAATGTTATGTACTAGACCTGACATATGCTACGCAGTAGGGATAGTCAGTAGGTATCAATCTAATCCTGGATATAATCATTGGACTACCGTTAAGAATATCCTCATGTATCTTAGGAGAACGAGGAACTACATGCTCGTGTATGGTACTAAGGATTTGATCTTTACTGGATACAGTGACTCTGATTTTCAAATCGATAAAGATGCAAGAAAATCTAAATCGGGATCAGTGTTCATTCTGAATAGAGGAGCAGTAGTGTGGAGAAGTGTGAAGCAAAACTATATTGCAGACTCCACAATGGAAGCTGAATACGTAGATGCATGTGAAACAGCCAAGGAAGCAGTATGGTTGAGGAAATTCTTGGCAGATTTGAAAGTCGTTCTAAATATGCATCTGCCTATCACCCTATATTGTGATAATAGTGGTGCAATTGCAAATTCAAGAGAATAGGAAGCCACAAGCGCGACAAGCATATTGAGTGCAAATACCATGTTGGAGCCTATGATCTATAGGTCCATTAGGTTCCTCTACTAGCTCATATGGAATAAACTTAGAACAGTATGATAGATTAATTCGAATTGTTCGAATTAGGTGAAGAGAGAGAAACCGACAAGTATATGTGATATAGTGGTCGGGTTTTTCATTTTAGAGATACAGCTTTAATATTGGAATGTGATTTAAATATCAAGAATATGAATACGTTCATATTTGGAATCTCGGAAATAATGGAAATGGTGAAAGATGTCAAAAGTCAGAGAGTTGACTTTTGACTTTGAAAAGTCAAACTTTGACCGACCTTATATTCAAATGTGATTTGAATTTTGAGAAAATGTGGGCTTTTCTATAAATATAGGCTTTGAATTTAGATTAAAAACTTTTTCCTTTTAGCCAAAATTGTTTTCTAAATTTGGGCTGGAAAAATCACTATGTTGGAGTGAAATTCAAAACCCAAACCCAACCTAAAATTCCATCTTCTTTTCCATCTCTTTCTCTCTCTTGGGTTCTTATCCATCGGGTCCCACAACCCGATTCTGAGTCCAGAGGATAGTAGGTCAGATCTAGTGGTGGTTCGGAAGAGTTTGGGTTGAGATTCAGTGAAGAAAAGGGTTTCGGAAGCTACAAAGGTTGTATTACATCCCTTTTAATTTAGTGGTTTTTCCTACTTTTTGCATGCTTTTTTCCTTTAAATTAAAAGCAATTAGAGTGTAATTACATCCTTATTCCACTGCGTATGTCTCGTGTTCCATCAATAGCTTATCTGCGAGTTCTTTCTGAAAGTGGCAACTCTCTAAAATTAGGAATTTTTTTTCCTTTTATTTCACAGTTACCATAAAACTACCAATAACCTCTCACTCAATCGGTTATTAGAGAAAAAGATTTAATTATCACATAATTAATTTATTATAAATAAATATGATAACCAACTTAACATATTATATTTATAACCTATAGTTTTAATATTTCATCTCATGAAACATACAAACAATAATTCTTTTTCTATTATATGGTACTTAATGTAATCATATTTACATTAATCCTCCACTTGATGTATCTCATACATCATACCAATATCATATATAATTGAATTTCCTCTTTTTATTCTCAACTTGAATTCGAGCTACCAAGAGGTTTTTATGGACCTGTAGCTTGAAGCTCCAATGGTACGTGAATAACTGACTAAACTCTTTAGTCACGAAATCCACCAACTGTTAACTGTCGGACACTTCACTAAAGACCGACAACTGCACTCTCCTCACTATAGATATATTTTTGTGTCCATATCAACCAATCAACAATGCGATAACCCTTCATAGATCGCTCGTAAGTACAGTTGGGCCAATTTACCATTTTTCCCCTGTAGTTACATCTAACTCCTTAAGTACCACTGATTTCTCTAATGAACAATAAATCATAGTCCTACTATGATTAGGTTCTCTCTTCCAAAGAGAGGATGTGGCAACTATGTACAAGACCCGAAATTAGCTTTTAAAGGAGCAATCTATCTATTTACCCCTGCTTTGGGGAATGAGTGAATTCCATCTTGTGTAACTGAGTTCCCAGCTCCCCAATCAGATAAATTCCCAAAAAGGTAGGCTTGTTGAGTTGGCAATCTGGCCACAATCACCCATACTAATCAAATGACCGCGCTCAAAGGCAGTAGTTTCTAAAGCACTCAGGATTAAGGTCATGTCACCTATGGTCGTTTAAGTGAGATGTAAGTCTCAATTATCAACAACGTTATATAAAGCGACGAATCATCTCGCGGTCCGATCTTATACAAACTCTTTGTATAGGACACCCCCGCTCGAATTTCTCCATATGAATGGTCAGGATCAAACCATCTGTAGGAGTTCACAGCACATGTAAACCTCTACAAAGCGGGTTGTATCCGTAGTGTCACTAGGATAAGGTATCCCTCATTTATCCTTATACTATAGACCTTTTAGGTTATTACTTAAGGCACGATCCACTTGTATATCTCATATACACGCTTAAGTTTACATATAATAACCATGGATCTTTGTTTATTGGATATGAGTAAATGCAAATAAAATAACTCTTATGTTTATTAATAACAATGTGTACAAAGTTTACAAACTACGAGACTACGGGAGAATTAGGACATCAATCCCAATAGTGTACCCAGCGTTGAGAGTTGGGAAACGATTCCATGTTCTATTATATAGTTCTAGAACTCAAAATCCAAAAACTCTCTATCCCGATCCAATCAAAGTGTTTTAATCTGTCTGTCCAATGCATTTTCAACTTCAGCCTTGAACTCTCTAAACTTTTCAAAGGATTCAGACTTTCGTTGCATCAAATAAACATACCCATATCGAGAGTAATCATCAGTAAAAGTGATGAAATACTCATAGCCTCCCCTGGCTCCACATTCATCGAACCACAAAAGTCTGAATGCACTAACTCTAGAGGCTATTTGGCTCGATAACCTTTTCCAGTAAAAGTCTTTTAGTCATCTTGCTCTCAAAGCATGACTCACACACAGGTAAAGAATTTTCCTCTAATTCGCTTAGAAGTCCATTCTTCACCAACCTCGCAATCCTATTGAGATTGATGTGCCCTAATCGAAGGTTCCAAAGATGGGCATTTTCCTTTAGAGAAACCTTAAGTCGTTTATAATGAGTTACGACAGTTTTAAACATCTTTATGTTATGGAGGGAATTTGTTGCTAACGGCCTTAGCACATACAAATTGTTTTCCAGTTTTGCTAAACAAATCTCAACACCATCTTTAAGAATAAACATTTTATTCAATTCAAAGTGAAGAGTATATTTACATTCTATCAGACAGTTTACAAAAATTAAGTTTCGCTTTAACTCGGGAACTACATACACATCATTCAAAATGATAAATTTCTTCTGTAAAGTCAACTGGAGTCTTCCCACTGCCACAGTTGAGATGACGTGCCCGGTGCCTACTCGCATCGTCATCTCTTCAGCCTCAAGCTGCCGCTAGGATCTGATCCCTTGAAAAGAAGAACAAATGTGATTAGTGGCCTCAGAGTTAATAATCTAGGCAGAATCATCATTCTCCACTAAACAGGTTTCCAAAAATAGTAAATCATATTTTCCTTGTTTTGCATTGGCTTTAGCCTTTTTCTTCTCCTTTATCCAACAAGGACAACTCTGCTTCCAGTGCCCATCTTGGTTGCCATGGAAACACTTTCTTTTGTCAAGCGGCGTTGATCGCCTTCTCGGCTATTTCAGCTGTGGGTTAGCAGGTGCCTTCCCTTTCTCCTTACAATTCTTCTTCTTCTTCCATTTGGAAGTGTTAGAAGTATAAGATGCTGACTTTTTTCCTGAGATCGAACCCCGATGAAACTTCTTTGATGATGAAGCAACATTTACCTCATCAACCTTATTCTCCTTACTTTTCAGCAAGGATTGGAATGTCTACAACTCGTTGAGGAGAGTTGAAAGGGTATAGTCAACTTTGTTCAGTATAACGTTACTGACAAAGTGTAGGAAGCTATCTGGCAATGAGTGCAAAATGATGCGAACCTAGCTGCCCTCATCAATGTGTGACCCATTCATCTCTGCCACATGAAGTGAACCATCATATTCATGAAGGAAACTAGATTCGCGATTTCCATGAGCAGCGGAAACAAGATTATTCCAAATTACAATCATGAATGAACAATATATTTACAGTCGACTTCAAACAAATGGTTATGCAATTAAAACGGAAATTACAGCATGAAAAACTCAAATGAACAAAGACCAAACTCTACGAACATTTGAAGATGCATTTTCACACTCCTTTGCGCACGACCGCTCGAACAACAGCAATCTCGAATGCTCGATCTACACGACCGCAATACAACAATGAACACAACATGAACACTTTGCGTTCGTCCTCAACGATCGCCTTCGCCACGAAATCCTCAGCAACAGCACGAACAACCACCAAAGCACCTCGACGGTGTCAAGTTGACTATGACACCACCAACAAGGCTACTGTTGACATAATTTTTTTTCTTTATCTTCTAAACTACAAATTCATGCCATAAACTTGTAACGCAAATTTTATGCGATGATATGTGATACTACTTCTAGATATGTGTTATTAATGAATGTTCTTGTAGTAGGCTATGCGTTGTCACAAGTTTCCTTGCTTTGAAACCAAGTATAATTTCACCACAAGTTTCTTGGTGTGATCCGAGGTCGAACACAGGGACTATTTTAGGTTATTGCGTTATGTTTGTGATATATGCAACTAGGGGTTTTTCAATTTATAAAAGAATTTATGTACAAGAAATTAAAAATGCGATAAAGTAAAGTAAAGCGGTAAAAATGCGATAATAACATAAATTGCGTTAAAGTAAATTGCGATGATGTAAATCTAAGCTAAGATGTTACAAGATACAGGTTTCATGATACAAGATACTGAGGTCAAGGTTGGCTGTGAAGATTATGCAAAGATCGTGTAATGCGGTGACAAGTCTTATGTGCGAATCAGAAACAGAAAGGATAACTAATATAAACAACACAAGTTCTTTAATTGTGTTAAAGATATAAGTACTGTTTCACTTTTCCCTTGGCGTACACCTCTCGATAATCGGCCACATTCCCATATCTCTGTGGTGAAATAAGGGTGAATGTAATGAACGCAAGGTTGCTTCCATCTCTGGAAGTACTACTCGCTTTAGTTAATGCATTCTTCTAACCTTCTCTCAACAGATCAGAATGACATCTTCACTTCTGCTCTCACAGGTGAAGATGTCGTCTAGCATGCCTTAGCTAAACGCATTTATCTCTTTAGCACAGATTAAGTTACTCGTTTAATCCATATTAATTACCAAGGTATTAAGAAAACTTCAAGGAGAAATCGATTAATGGAGGAGCAGAAATAGACAGAGAAGTGGTAATGGAAACGATCGAGACATTCAATAAAACTATTTAGCATCTGATACATGATTTGTGAATGAAGAGATTAAGAAAGTGAAATACAATTGATGAATAGAGTTAAAAACAGATACAAATAAATGCCAACGTCTTAGCACCGATCTGGATGGAGATTTGCTTGTCGACGTGGATGAACTGAACGGATGGATGAGCTTCCCTCTCAGGCTTGCTCAACTGGTAGCAGGGATCTAGGCACAGAGCTTCACGATGGGGATCTGGTAGATTTGCACTGAGACTCACCTCTCGGCTTTGTCTCTTCTCTTCTGGATTTCTTCCGATCAGTACTCAGCTCAGCCTTTCTCTCAATAATCCAGCATTAATTAGCCCTCGTATCAGTTATACCCGTATCAAGTATATCTTCTCCGAATTGTATGGGGGTATTTATAGGTGAAAAGCTTTGACTCTTGGCTTGTGGACCCCACTTCTTGTTATGGAAATTCTGAAGATGGAGGAATAAATAATTCTTCTGTTATGCAATCAGACCGTCAAATCTGCACAACGGTTAGTTGTACACGTGTCACAATCTTCCGCATTTGCGTTGCTCAGCTGCATCTTTCGATCGGTTGCTCGCATGCGGTGTTGTTTTTATTACCGCATGCGGTTGAGATTCAGCTCTGGATCGACTGTCGCATTGCACCATCATTGCATTAATCATCTCTTCATTGTTGATTGACGGGCGCAATGTGATAGAGATGCGTTGTTCAGTTTCTCGTTGAGCCTTGATCGCAAATGTTGACTTGGTTTTCTGCAAAATAGAGTAAAAATATCCGCTTCTACCATCTTGACGATGTTAGTAGGTGTGATTGCGATAATTCATAATTATTGTATTTTTGAGCTAATTTTCATACAATCGACGAATATTCCTTTTCTTTTGGCCGCAATATCTAAATAAGGCAGCATAAATAACTTGTATTTCTACAAGTTATCACACCCCCAAATTTAGATATATGTTTGTCCTCAATCATATTTTCTACTAAGGCAATAAAGCTCAATTCCTCTCCTATATTTTCGCGTCGATTGGTTGCTCCGAATGTTAAACTTAGGCATATTTCTTAACAACGCAATTTCCTTCTATCCTTGCTAATTCTTAACAAAGCACTACTTTATTCTTCTAAATAACAAAATTCTGCTGAAAGATGCTTTTCTAGTTTTTTTTTTTTTAAAATAGAATGTTTATCTCTTCTTTATCAAAACAACTTGATATGTCTACATGCGGTGGTCAAATCTTGCGTCATTTATTAGAGACTGTTGGTCATGGTTACACTCTTCATTTTTGTTTGTTCCCACGAGTGTTATGCGAACATCCAACTACGGTTGTGTGTCAATTTAAACTCTAATTCATGATATTCAGAAGAGTTGTCTCTTGCATTCTTTTATTATTTTTTTTCTTATTTTTCTTATTTTTTTCTCATTTTTATACTACGTTGTTCTTGGAAACCCACCTTCGTTTTGGATTGCTCCTACGGGTGTCATACGAACATCCAACTACGAGCAAACTCCTTTCACAACTAAACTTTTATCAGGTTGGGAACATTTTTGAGGATTCCCTTACACTGACATTGGAGTTGGGCATAATTTTTTTTTTTCAAATGAAAACATTTTCTTAAAGATCGCATATTCTTGATCTTATCTGCTCAGACCTTCCCTACCCCCAAATTTAAAGATGAGCAAGGTCCTCATTGCATTTTTTGGATAGACTAGAAAAACACTCAGAATAAAAATTTCAAAAAGAAGGTTTGAACAGAACTTTGAAAGATAAAAGGTAAAGTACTGCTAAACTAAGAATTAACTAAGTGTTAGTTAGAATTTACAAAGTATGGTAAATGTTTCTAAGTATAAGCATATATTACATCATGGCAACGTAATGAATAACGCAAAAGTAAAAGATCAGAACATCGCAATATAGACAAAGGATGATAAAGAAAAAGGCACAGGCAAAAAGAAGTGAATATGTACTCATTTGTATTGAATATTAACAAAGTATACAATAATTAAAAAATAACGCAATACAAAATTGTTGCATGTACAAAGAATCAAAGAATTTAGTAAACTTAGAAAAATAATGAATTGAATAAAAATATAGAATGGCCACAAAAATGTAAAGATTATTGTTGAGGAGCAGAAGGATCTGGAGGAGGATTTTGAGATGGTACTATAGGAGCTTCTTCAAAATTCAATTGCTGCCTCAGATGCGGAGGCACCATGGGACCATGAAGAAAAGTTGTGAGAAAATTAAAGTACTCATGGTTGCGTTCCGCAATCTGTCTTTGGTGGCAATGGAATATATAAATATTGCACTGAGTATTGATCAACGCCTCCATTGACGTAGCAGCACTACACTGTATATCGTTGATTTGCTCCATTACCACATCAAACCTCTGGTTGAAGAAGGCTTGTTGTTGAGCGGAGAGTTGTTGTTGTTGGGAGAAGAGGGACCGCATTTCAGCTAAATCTGTAGCCAAGGAGGGGATGGAAGGTTGTGCCTGCGATGTCTCGCCAGCATCGTTTTAGGGTTGGGCAAAGGTGCTTTCACTCAAATCGTATGGGTCATCAATATGCGGCAGTGGAATGGAAGGTTGTGGAGATGAGCTGCAGGTGAGTAAATTGGTGGGTATGCAGTTGGAGAATTTGGAATAAGGAGAAGGTTGGTAAAATGCTCATGGAGTGGAGAAGAAGGTTGTGTGGGTGGGCTCGACGGGCTTGGATGGCGGATTACTAAGGGTAAAGGGTCCAAAGTTTTTGGATCTTGCGTTGTTTCTTCTTGGATTTTCCCTTTTCCCTTATCATCTCTGCGTTCTCTCTTTGCAATGCATTGAGATCGATTGTAGGCCTCTTTAAAGGTAACTTTAGGCAATACGGGGAGTCTTTGAGGACCAGCCTCAGGATTTTGATGTTGATGAGGCCATGGACTTCTTCCATGGGTTCCTCCTCAATGGCTACACCCATTGATAGGCACAGACTTGAAACAGTCCATGGAAAGAAGTATTGTCCTCTAATGTGCCCCACAAAGCCTCGAATTTGACTTGTGATCGACCGGCCCACATCGATAGAAATGTCGCGTGCAATGCAATATATGGCCATAACTCGATCCTTTGAAATGGTCTTGTCATGGGAAGTTGGGATTAATCGCTTTTTAACCAGATAAACCCAAAGCCTTGCCTCCAAAAGTAGAGTCTTGGACACCAGGGTCTTGATGCCTTTGAAAGAAACCGACCACTTCGTGCCCAGTTGCATTAATACTCGCAGTGCATCTTCCAACTGTTGTTCCATGGGATCATCAATGATTTTATTACTCGGTGCATCCAAATTATCTTTCATTTGGTATAGTTTATTGATATCCTTTGTGCTGAAAGGCACCACTTGCCCTTTTATGGTCACCACATCCCTAGTGCCATGTAGCCGTCCATGGTAAAAGTCATGCACTACCTTTGGAACAACAATGGTTGGGTACTGGCAAAATGTGTCCAAACCATGCTTCAGATCACGGTCGTGATGAGGTCAGGTAGTGGCGTTGGCGCAGGGTAAAAGCCCATCTCCATCAACGAGTCGTCATTTTCTTTCTTTCTGGATGGACGTACCTTTGCCAATGCGGGCTTGCTGCTTTCTGTGACCGCTTTGCCCTTTCCTTTGGCCAACACAAGGTGGGATTGTTGCCTTAGTTTTCTTTCTTGTTCCTTGCGTTGTTCCTCCTTCTCTCGCTCCGCGAGTTCTTTACCCTTCTTCTTTTGTAAGCGCCTCCTATTAGCTTCGCGCTTCTTCTTCTTCTCCTCTTCCAATCTCTTTTTCTCTTCTTCCTTCTTCTTTTTCGCTTCATCTTCTTCTTCTATTTCTTCTCTCTCGAACTCTTCTAAAAGCTACTCGGAGACCAGCAACAGATGTTGTTCCTCCTCGCGCCTTTTTATCCCTTCGAGCCTTGCGAGCTCATTATTACTGCGCATTTCCTCATCTTGTAGCCTTCTTCTGCGATTTCCTTCTGCCATGATGAGCTTTGCGCGCTCCATTTTCTCCTGTTTCTCCTCCTCTTCTTTTCTCCTTCTTTCCTGTTCTTCTAATGCGATGATTAATCTTTGAGGGTTAATAGTAAACCCTTGCGGCACATTCTCCCTACAATGCCGCATCAAGGGGGTATCTTCTACTTCTTTGCCCTCCTTCGTTGCAACCATTTGCGTTGTTTTAGGTTCCACTGGCTCCATCAATTGCGCTGTTTCCCCCCCGTTCTCCCTTATAGAGTTTGATTCTCCATCATTTTTCAGGCTCGAAGCCCTCTGCTTCTTTTCTTCTTCCATTTTTTAGGTGTCTTTCTTCACACCGGCGCATTCTTCTTTCTTCCTTCTCTTCCTTCTTTCTCTTCTTCTTCTCTTCCTCATCTTTATCATCATCATCCTTTTCTTTATTCTTTTTCTCCTTGTGATAATGAGATGAGTCAGCTTCTCCAGCCTTTCTCCCTTTTGCTTTTCTTTTTCTTCTTTTCCTCTTCAACTACTTCCAGTTGCGCCTCCACTGCAACCTCATCCATCGCAACTTCTGCCACTGCAACTTTGGAGGTTCAATCATAGGTTTCTGTGTTGGCAGTCACCTCAGGAGTCTTTAAGGCCAGAGTGCCTCTTTCTATCTCTTCTTCGTTCACCACTGCCTCTGACATCGCCACTTCTTCAGTCACCACCACCTCTTCATTCACCACCACTGCCATCTTTTCCGTGAACAATGGTTGGTTTACAACCCCTACCTCGGGTAATCCCCCTCCTTGCTCCAGATTGCTCAGAATGTTACCAAACACCTCCGTATCATCGTGTCCTTTCTTCTCACTCTCAGTTGAAACGGCAGGAGTTGGCACTAGTGTGCTCTTAATGCTTTGCTCCCTTTTGAACTGAGGAGGTCTGACAGCTAAGGGGTTTCTCTGGGTTCTATCGGCGATTCTCGGGACGGTGTGGGGTTGGGCAGCAAGTCTGCAATTGGTAGCGAGGAATGCTGCTTCTTGCATGGAAATTTGATCAGATGAAGGGGTTGATGGTGAGGCAGATTGGTTGGAAGCTTGGCCAGCCATGGATGATAAGCTCGGGAGAACTGGAAAATCGTTGGGATGCTGGGGGAAGAAGAAAGCTCTGTATGCTGGCACTAGGGTTTTTCAGAGTGCAAATGAGGTAAAAAAATCTCACAGACGGGGAAGGGTTCCTATTTATAGGTTGGGCCGCAGTGGGCCCAATGCGATTTTTGTGGCAACAGGCCTCGAGAAGCTCAAAAGACCCATCGTTCGAACTTCCCTCATTGATGAGTTTTCAGAAAAACATCCTTTCGTCTGCAGAATCATCATTTCTTTGGGATACAAAACGATTGGACTCCTCAAATGACAAAAAAAAAATTCTTTAATATTTTATTCGAATGGACGTAAGATAAAGATTAACGCAATGTGCTCACCAATGCAACTGCATCTTTGCAGAGGACGGGCAACAACGCATGCATCCCCGCAACATACCCCTTAACTAAACACATTTTTAGAGGATCGGACGCACGACATTGATACCAGCGCAACACTACCTCAACATAGTGCATTTTGCTAAAGACGGGTAAAGGATACATACGCGCGCAACACACCCCTCGATTTTAACGCATTTGAGTCGGATGAACGCAAAGCGTATCTTGCTTGGTTTAAGATGCGTCCATTATCGCCTTGCATACTAGATGTTGATTGTTTCATTTTATTTATTTTATTTTTCATCAGTGCAAGTTGCTATGACGTGCGACAATAAATTTCCCTTTATTTCCCAATCATTCACCAATTAAGGACTAACGCATTAATTACAGAAAAGTTAAAAGAATTAAAGACAGTAAAAAGTTAAATGCAAAGGAAATAAATGAAAATTTTAATTCATAAAGTCAAGAAATGAATTAAATGAAGAAGTAAAGACAAAATTTAGGAATTCAATAAGACAGAAATTTAAAGAAAACATTAGACATAGATGTGAGATATGGACCGAAAGATGCATTTCTTTGAGTGAGCGCAATCCATATCCCTGCAGGTGGTCCAGCTTGCCTGCCTAATGTCCTAGGGACATTGTTCCTTTCCATTGGATCCCGGGGCTTCTGAGTTGCTGGGCAACGTTCCTGGTGCTCTATTTCTCAGCTCAGATGCCAGCTGGCCCACTTGGATCTCCAAAGTTCTAATATGAGGGACGCCTGCGCTTGCATTACTGCATCATTTTGTCCATATGTTAATTTCAGTAGGGCGTCCAATGAGCTTTCCAGAGGTGTTTGATTATGAGGGTTGCTGGTTATACGATTGCCTTGGTGCCTCTAGTTCGAGTTATGGTGAAAAAGAGGATTTCCTCGACTGCCACTCTGATGGTTGATTGGCCCCCTAGTTAGGATTGCCTCCCCAAACGCGAAGTTAGGATGGCTCCTCTAAGCCGGATTGTAGGTGTTACTGAAGAGGTTGTTCTGGATGGCGCATACTTGCTGGAGATATTTGATGGGCACCTTTCTGCTACATGAGCCCCTCCACAATTAACGCAACTTATTGCGGCCACTTGAGCCGGTGCAGTAGGTTGCGCTGATTTGTTGGGGGATGGCTTCTGACTTGAATTGCATCGATTTGAAGGATGGAGGTCACCGCGGGCCATCTGAGGTGGGCCCAATGTGTCATTGTCTCCAATAGGGAGCAATGGCAGTTTCATTCTTTCTGAGTTTGGCGCCTCGCCCCAATAGCCATCATTCAAATCCAGTTCATCCATGGTTTCGCCGATATGTGGTCAAGGCATAAATTTTAGCCTCAGATCATACGTTTTGTCCATAAAACCTCTCCTGCTGCGGAGCATCACGGCAACAGTCCTACGATTGATCTTATTCAGTGGCCATTATAAAAGGTCTGCCATCAAAATGGCAACAGGTATTCCCGATATGGCGGGCATGTTTTTCACCAATCGTCTAAATCACACCCAGGCAGTGCTCAGGGTCTCATTCTCCATTTGTTCAAAGTTCAGCACGTCCTTTCGTTGCCTTGCGTTGATGGCCGGCGGGAAGAACTTCTTCATGAATCGCTCCACCAGTTGATCCCATGATGTGATCTCGTTCGGCTCCAGTGAGTGAACCCACCTCTTGGCTTCGTCCCTCAAGGTGTAAGAAAACAAATACAATCTAATACTCTCCGGGGTTACGCCAGGTAATGAGAAGTTGCTGTACATTTTGATAAAGCTGGTCAAGTGGGCATGTGGGTCTTCACCTTGCAGACCCCCAAATTGCCTTGCATTTTGGATCATTTGTAGCATGACTAGCTTTATTTCGAACCTTGCTTTCTCCTCGAAAGTAGGCCATGAAATCCCAGGCAAAAATTCATACAAGTTGGGTGCCGTATAATTCCTCATGGGGATGTTGCGATCAACAGCCAGGAAAACAGGATCCTGCGCTGGCCTAACAGCCTCTTGATTTACTACGGGAACCGCATTATCGTTATTATTTGCAATATTCGCTGCTTTCTTTCGCCTTATCCGATTCTGGCGTGCCCGTGCACGAAAGGTACGCTCGATCTCAGGGTCAGCTTCGAATTCTGGTTCAGCACCAGTACTCATAAACTGTCAAGTTGCTCTCCGTGTTGAACAACTAGTACAACGAGATCTTTCCTGCAAATACCACAAACACACTCAAATAATAAACCATTAACCACTCCCCGAAAACGGCGCCATAAACTTGTTGACATAATTTTTTTTCTTTATCTTCTAAAGTATAAATTCATGCCATAAACTTGTAACGCAAATTTTATGCAATGATATGTGATACTACTTCTAAATATGCGTTATTAACGAATGTTCTTGTAGTATGTTGTGCGTTGTCACAAGTTTCCTTGCGTTGAAACCAAGTATAATTTCACCGCAAGTTTCTCGGTGTGATTCGAGGTCGAACACAGGGACTATTTTAGGTTATTACATTAGATTTGTGATATATGCGACCAGGGGTTTTTCAATTTATAAAAGAATTTGTGTACAAGAATTTAAATATGCGATAAAGTAAAGTAAAGCGGTAAAAATGCGATAATAACATAAATTTCATTAAAGTAAATTGCGATGAAGTAAATCTAAGCTAAGATGATGCAAGATAGAGGTTTCATGATACAAGATACTGAGGTCAAGGCTGGCTGTGAAGATTATGCAAAGATCGTGTAATGCGGTGACAAGTCTTATGTGCGAATCAGAAACAGAAAGGATAACTAATATAAACAGCGCAAGTTCCTTAATTGCATTAAAGATATAAGTACTGTTCCGCTTTTCCCTTGGCGTACACCTCTCGGTGATCGGCCACATTCCCACATCTCTGTGGTGAAACAGAGGTGAACGTAATGAACGCAAGGTTGCTTCCATCTCTGGAAGTACTACTCGCATTAAGTTACTCGTTTAATCCATATTAATTACCAAGGTATTAAGAAAACTTCATGGAGAAATCGATTAATGGAGGAGCGAAAATAGACAGAGAAGTGGTAATAGAAATGATCAAGGAATTCAATAAAACTATTTAGCATCTGATACATGATTTGTGAATGAAGAGATTAAGAAAGTGAAATACAATTGATGAATAGAGTTAGAACAAATACAAATAAATGCCAACGTCTTGGCACCGATCTAGATGGAGATTTGCTTGCTGGCGTGGATGAAGTGAACGGATGGATGAGCTTCCCTCTCAGGCTTGCTCAACCGGTAGCAGAGATCTAGGCACAGAGCTTCACAGTTAGGATCTGGCAGATCGCAATGAGACTCACCTCTCGGCCTTGTCTCTTCTCTTCCCGGATTTCTTCCGATCATTACTCAGCGCATCCTTTCTCTCAATAATCCAGCATTAATTAGCCCTCGTATCAGTTATACCCATATCAAGTATATCTTCTTCGAATTCTATGGGGGTATTTATAGGTGAAAAGCTTTGACTCTTGGCTTGTGGACCTCACTTCTTGTTATAGAAATTCCGAAGATGGAGGAATAAATATTCCTTCTGTTATGCAATCAAACCGTCAAATCTGCACAATGGTTAGTTGTACATGTGTCACAATCCTCCGTATTTGCATTGCTCAGCTGCATCTTTCGATCGGTTGCTCGCATGCGGTGTTATTTTTATTACCGTATGCGGTTGAGATTCAGCTCTGGATCGACTGTCGCATTGCACCGTCATTGTGTTAATCGTCTCTTCATTGTTGATTGACGGACGCAATGTGATAGAGATGCGTTGTTCTGTTTCACGTTGAGCCTTGATCGCAAGCGGTGACTTGGTTTCCTGCAAAACAGAGTAAAAATATCTGCTTCTACCATCTTGACGATGTTAGTGAGTGTGATTGCGATAATTCATAATTATTGTATTTCTGAGCTAATTTACATACAATCGACGCATATTCCTTTTCTTTTGGCCGCAATATCTAAATAAGGCAACATAAATAACTTGTATTTCTACAAGTTATCAACTACCTTGGTATTCTCAGTGTGAGAATCCAGAGGGTGGGCTCTGTTCGAACTTGGAATGAGGCAGACGAAGAAGGAAACATCGATCGTGTACACGATTGGGTAAGTGGGAGATAATGGAGACCTATCGTATAGGTTGATGCCCAATCGTTTAGCTAAAGCTATGAGATCGTTTAGCTCGGTCTATCACTTACAGACACTACACGATCGTTTACTTTGGGCAAGCGAGGATCTAGTAAAACTATGCAATCGTTTAATAAATACAGTATGATCGTTTAGCTCATCACTGCACGATCGTTTAGCTCGCCCAAGCCGTCATTTAGTAAATCCGTATTTACTTGACGACTACCATGAGAACCTTTGCGCGAGAGAGAAATCTCCAAAACCTTTATATGAAAACTTTTTCAACAGTTTGTAAATCTTACTAAAATTAGGTAAACCATTTTCCTTTTATCACACGGTTCCCATGAAAATCCAATAACCACCCACTCAATTGGTTATTAAAGAAAAAGAATTAATTATCCAATAATTAATATTATGATAAATATAAATGATAACTAACTTATCATCAGTTTTAATATTTCATATCATGAAACATATAAACCATAGTTCTTTTTCTATTCCATGGTACTTAATGTAAATCTCATCTACATCAATCCTCCACTAGATGTATCGCATACATCATACCGATTATATCATATATAATCAAAATACCTCTTGTCAATTTGAACATTTCAAATTAACACTAAGAACTGATCCTCAACTGAATACATTGAGCTACCAAGGGGACCTCATGGACCTGTAGCTCGAAGCTCCAACAGTACGTGAATAACTAACTAAACTCTTTAGTCACGGGATCCACCATCCGTTAACTGCTAGGCACTCTACTAAAGATCGATAGCCGAACTCTTCTTACTACAAATATATTATGTGTCCATCTTAACCAATCAACAGTGCAATAACCTTTCACAGATCGCTCGTAAGTACAACTGGGCCAATAACCGTTATGCTCTTGTAGTTACATCTATCTTCTTAAGTACCACTGATCTCTCTAATGAACATAAGTCATAGTTCTACTATGATTGAGTCTTCTCTTCCAAAGAGAAGTTGTGGCCACTATGTTCAAGCCCCGGAATCAACCCTTAAGAGATCAATCTTTCTACTTATCCCTACTTCGGGAAAGAAGTGAATTTCATCTTGTGGATTGAGTTCCCAGCTCCCAGATAAGAAAAGTCTCCAAAAAGGTAGGCATATTGAGTTGGCAATCTGGCCACTCTTACCCATACTAATCAAAGGACCGCTCTCAAAGGCAGGAGTTCCCAAAACACTCAAGATTGAGGTCGTGTCACCTATCGTCGTTTAGGTGATATGTAAGTCTCTAGTATCAACAACGTTATATACAGAGTCTAATCATCTCGTGGTCCAGGTCTTATACAAAATCTTTGTATAGGACACCCCCGCTTGCACGTCTTCACATCAATGGTCAGAATCTACCATCCGTAATAGTTTACAACACTTGTAAACCTCTACAAAGTAGGTCGTATCCATAATGTCACCAGGATCAGGTATCCCACCTTAATCCTTATACTACAGACTTATTTAGGTTATCACATATGGCATGATCCACTAGTATATCACATATACATGCTTAAGTTCACATAAGATAACCAAAGAGCTTTGTTTATTGGATATGAGTAAATACCAGAATTAAATAACACCAATTTTATTCATTAAACAATGTGTATTTTTACAAAACAACGAGATTTCGGGAGAATTAAGACACCAATACCAACAATCTCCCATTTGTCCTAATGACGCGGGAGACTAATTTACAATACAATATAAAAATGTACAATATACAATAAACTAGAGCATACCCCAGTATCATCTCCCACTTGCCTTAGTCAAGATGTCGCATGTCCCGCAGACCCAGACACTTCAGGTGACCTTCGAACACTTTAGTCGTGAGGACCTTATAATGAGATCAGCAACGCTGTGCTCCGATGCGATCTTCATGACTATCACATCACCTGGATGCACAATCTCCCTAATCAGGTGATATTTTTATTCTATGTGCTTACCCCAACGATGACTCCGAGGCTCCTTCGAATTTTCCAGAGCACCGTTGTTATCACAATAAAGAATGATAGATAAATTCATATTTGGAACAACTTCCAAATATGAAAGGAACTTCCTCAGCCAAATAGCCTCTTTAGCTACTTCACAAGCCGCTACGTATTCGGCTTCCATAGTGGAGTCTGTGATGCATCCTTGCTTGATGCTTCGCCAGACTACAGCCCTTCTATTCAGAGTAAACACTGACCCCGATGTCAAATTGTAAGAATCTCTATCGGTTTGAAAGTCAGAGTCCGTGTATCTTGTAAGGATAAGATCCTTATCTCCATACGCAAGCATGTAGTCCCTCGTTCTCTGAAGATACTTGAGGATCATCTTGACCGCCGTCTAGTGATTAAATCCTAGATTGGATTGATACCGACTAACAATCCCTACTGCATAGCAAATGTCGGGTCTAGTACACAACATTGCATACATCAAGCTTCCTACAGTAGAAGCATAGGGAATCTGTCTCATCTCCTCAACCTCTTAAGGTGTCTTAGGACATTGATCCTTAGACAAAACAATTCCATGCCTGAAGGGTAAAAAACCCCTCTTGGAATCCTACATCCTATACCTGATCAACATTTGATCAATGTACGATGTCTGAGACAGGGCTAACCATTTGTTCTTGTGATCCTGAATGATCTGGATCCCGAGAACAATCTGTGCCTCACCCAAATCTTTCATTTGGAACTGGGCAGCTAGCCAACTCTTAATGTCAGTCAGATACCCTACCTCATTCCCAATGAGTAGGATATCATCCACATACAGTACCAGGAAAACTACTGAGTTGTTGATGATCTTCTTGTAAACACAAGACTCATCAACGTTTTGGTCAAAGCCAAATGACTTAACAATAGTGTCAAATCTGATGTTCCAAGATCTAGATGCTTGTTTTAGCCCATAAATGGACCTATTAAGCTTGCAAACTCTTTGCACTTGATCTGGAACTACGAACCCCTCTGGTTGAGTTATATAGATGGTCTCCTCAAGATTACCATTAAGAAAGGTGGTCTTGACGTCCATTTACCATATTTCATAATCATAAAATGTGGCTATGGACAGAAGTAGACTTCAACGTGACAACAGGTGAGAAACTTCTTCATAGTCAACTCCCTCAACCTGGTTATAACCCTTTGCCACGAGTCTAGCCTTAAAGTTTTGCACCTTTCCATCTACACCTCTCTTTCGCTTAAAGATTCACTTACACCCAATAAGTCTTACCCCATCAGGTAGATCAACAAGCTCTCAGACGTTATTGAAGTACATAAACTCCATTTCTTGGTTCATGGCCTTAACCCATTCATCTTTGTCAACATCCTCCATTGCTTTCTTAAAAGACAACGGATCCTCAACCCCATCATTCGTAATGACGTTTTGGGATTTAGTCAAGCCCATGTAGCGATCCGGTGGGTTTATAACCCTCTCACTACGTCGAGGCAGTTTCAACTCTTAAGCTGGTTGACTAGACATTTCGACCTTAACAACTCTTATTGATCTGTCAGGCTGTTCAACAACTCTTGTTGAACCCTCAGCAGTCTTAGTCTCACTTGAGATTTCACGTAAAACGAGCTTACTTCGTGGCTTATGATCCCTCATGTGATCTTCTTCCAAGAAGATATCATTTGTGGAAACAAACACTTTGTTCTCACTCGGATCATAGAAATATCCTCCTCTCGTTTCCTTGGGGTGGCCTACAAAGAGGCAAACCTTCGAACACGGTTCCAACTTCTTTGGGTTAGTCGCTAGAACATGTGCCGGACAGCCCCAAATCCTGAAGTGGCATAAAATACCTTTACGACCTCTCCATAACTCAAAAGGTGTTTCAGACATACTTTTTGAGGGAACGTTGTTCAGGATATAACATGTAGTCTGCACGGAATAACCCCAAAACGAGTCTGGAAGATGAGCATAACTCATCATAGACCGAACCATATCCAACAAAGTTCTGTTTCTTCTTTTTGATACACCATTCTACTGAGGTGTACCAAGGGCCGAGAGTTGGGACGCAATCCCATGTTCTATCATATAGTTCTGGAATTTGAGGTCCATATACTCTCCACCACGATCAGATCGTAGGGTTTTTATCTTCTTACCTAACAAGTTTTCAACTTCAGCCTTATACTCCTTGAACTTGTCAAGAGCTTCAGACTTACGTTGCATTAGGAAGAGATACCCAAACCTTGAATAATCATCTATGAAAGAGATGAAATATTCATACCCACCTCGAGCTCTAACATTCATCGGACCACAGAGGTCTGAATGTACAAGCTCCAAGGCTTCCTTGGCTCTGTAACCTTTTCCAGTAAAAGGTCGTTTGGTCATCTTGCCTTCGAGGCATGATTCACATACCGACAAGGAGTTTTCTTCTAAACTCTTTAGAAGTCCACTTGCACTAACTTCTCAATCCTATTGAGGTTGATATGACCTAACCTAAGATGGCAAAGATGGGCGTTTTCCTTTAGAGAAACGTTTGGTCTTTTAGCTATTCTTGCCATACTGAACATTTCAATGTTAAACAAGGCTTTTATGACTAACGACCTTAGAACATATAAGTTATTTTCCATTGAACCAGAACTAATCTCCATTCCATTCTTGAAAATAAACATTTTATTCTCAGAAAAGGAGACGGTATAGCCTTGTTCAATGAGACAAGAAATCGAGATTAAGTTCCTCTTAATATGAGGAACTACAAAAACATTATCCAGTAACAGATAACGTTTCTTGTCAACAAATAACTTCAGCCTGCCTACAACAATAGCTGAAACAACCTCACCAGTACTGACTCGAAGAGTCATCTATCCATGTGGTTGTTGGGATTGGTGTCCTAATTCTCCCGGAGTCTCTTTGGTTTGTAAAGATATACATTGTTCAATGAATAAAATAAGTGTTATTTAATTCTGGCATTTACTCATATCCAATAAACAAAGCTCCTTGGTTATCTTATGTGAAATTAAGCATGTATATGTGATATACAAGTGGATCATGCCTTAAGTGATAACCTAAATAGGTCTGTAGTATAAGGATTATGGTGGGATACCTGATCCTAGTGACACTACGAATACGACCCACTTTGTAGAGGTTTGCAAGTGTTGTAAACTACCACAGATGGTAGATCCTAACCATTCATGTGGAGACGTGTGAGTGGGGGTGTCCTATACAAAGAGTTTGTATAAGACCTGCACAACGAGATGACTAGACTCTATATATAACGTTGTTGATACTAGAGACTTACATCTCACCTAAACAACCATAGGTGACAAGACCTCAATCCTGAGTGTTTTGGGAACTCCTGCCTTTGAGGGCGGTTCTTTGATTAGTATGGGTGAGAGTGGCCAGATTGCCAACTCAACATGCCTACCTTTTTGGAGACTTGTCTGATCTGGGAGCTGTGAACTCAATCCACAAGATGGAATTCACTTCTTTCTCGAAGCAGGGATAAGTAGAGAGATTGCTCCCTTAAGGGCTGATTCTGGGGCTTGAACATAGTGGCCACAACTTCTCTTTGGAAGAGAAGACTCAGTCATAGTAGGACTATGACTTATGTTCATTAGAGGGATCAATGGTACTTAAGGAGACATATGTAACTATAGAGGCATAACGGTTATTGGCCCAGCTGTACTTACGAGTGATCTATGAAGGGTTGTCACACTACTGATTGGTTAAATGAACACATAATATATCTGTGGTAAGAAGAGTTCAGCTGTTGGTCTTTAGTGGAGTATCTGGCAATTAACGAATGGTAGATTTCGTGACTAAAGAGTTTAGTTAGTTATTCATGTACTGTTGGAGCTTCGAGCTACAGGTCCATGAGGTCTCCTTGGTAGCTCAATCGATTCAGTTGAGGATCAGTTTTTGGTTTTGATTCGAAATGTTCAAATTGACAAGAGGTATTTTGATTATATATGATATAATTGGTATGATGTATGAGATACATCTAGTGGAGGATTGATGTAAATGAGATTTATATTAAGTACTATGGGATAGAAAAAATAACTATGGTTTATATATTTCATGGGATAGAAAAAATAACTATGGTTTTGCTAGACGGTCGCTTGTCTAAAGTAAACGATCGTATAGATTTTGTAAGCGGCAGACCAAGCTAAATGATGAGCTAAACGATCGCTTAGCTTTATCTAAACGATTGGGCATCGACCTATATGATAGGTCTCCGTTATCTCCATTTGCCTAGTCGTGTACGCAATCGGTGTTTCCTCCTTCGTCTGCCTCATTCCAAGTTCGAACAGAGCCCACCCTCTGGATTCTCACATCAAGAATACCAAGGTAGGCTTGTTGGTGGTTTTAGACTCAACTCGACACCGTCGAGGTTTTCTGGAGGCAGTTCGTGGTGCTGTGGAGGCTGTTCGTGTTGTGGAAGAGTCTGTGGCCGAGGCGTTCGTTGATGACGAGCACGAAGTGTTCGTGCTGTGTTCATTGCGTTGTTGCGGTCGTGTAGATCGAGCATTCAAGGTTGCTGATTGTTCAAGTAGTCGCGCAACAGAGCGTGGAGATGCATATACAAATGTGTGTAGAGTTTTCCCTTACTGCATTTGTATTTACTCATGCTGTATGAACTATATAACCGTTTGTTTAAAGTTGACAGTAAATGTATTGTTCAATCATGATCGCAATTTGGAATAATCTTGTTCCGCTTCTCATGGAAATCGCTAATTAGATTTTCTTTAGTGGCAACGTTTGCTAGGAACTGAATCCTTGGTAAGAAGAACTGACATGATTGGTAGCACCTGAATCGAGGATCCAGGTAGAATCATCATTCTCTACCAGACATGTCTCCAAGACGAATAAATCATATTTACTATCTTGTCTCCTCTTTTGGAGAGTAGTGGAATGGAGGTCGTTTGCCACGAAATTTGTTTAACACGATTCTTTCCACTGTATATAATTGGTCATTTTAAAAGCTTTAAACAGAAATACTAACGAGTTGCTGAAAAAAAAAAACACATTGACCTACGTTAGGTTTTAAGCAAATACCCTTTGTAAAAACAAAACAATATCCAATAAGGATTTAGCAAAACTAANCGTTAGGTTTTAAGCAAATACCCTTTGTAAAAACAAAACAATATCCAATAAGGATTTAGCAAAACTAACATGAACCCCGTGTGACATCTAGTTTCGCAATGACGCTTCAAAGATTTAGGACAAAAGCCGCTGAAGGGAGGTAAGTTATCCCTCCTCTGAATTGAGAAGTTCTCAACCAATCATTAATACCAGAACAACTCTTACTCCTATAATAACTAGCCATCATTGATTTGGCCAAGAGAACATTAACTTACTTAATAGTCTCCCGTAAGTGTGACCCACCATTTTAAGCCCTAGAGGTCCATCCCAAAAGGCCATCCGAAGGGGAAAAAATCCGACTGAGGCAAAACCTAAAGCGACTCTATCCATTTTTGGAGTTCACCTTGATATTGACCAACTGTACAAAACCCTTCCGAAGGGGGATGCTCCGAAGGCGACACGAGGGCGTACAGAATGATCTCACGGTGTGAACCAATGTCAGAGACCATAGGATGTGTTGACACACACCCTTCACCCATTTACTATAAACACTCTCTCCGTTCACCTTGATATGACTCATGCAAACACCATCCGAAGGGGAATGCATCCTGGGCACCACGAGGCCAAACATGAATATCATAGTATGAACACACAGGGAGAAATGTGAGTGGAATCATAGACCTATCTGATACGCCTTTTACTCCCACTGAGTATTTTATAACTTAGGGTTTAGCTTTCTTAGACAAACACGGCTTAGGATTTTAACTAAGTGACTTTTAGGTTTGCCCAAGAGCAACTTTTACCTTGGATAGTGAAACAACTTTTGATCATCATCCATTAAACTCTTTAACAGAGTCTTTGACCAAATCGTCACATGCTTGTTGAAAATCTATCTAATTCACCTTTCCAGGTAGGTTTCCAGGTAGGGGTGTTACGTTTCTGTCAACTTAAGAAACCAAGCCTAGCCAGAACCCGCCTTAGACAAAAGGTCCCTTATAAATAGGTTTACAACAAATTTAATCAATTTAATCTTATTAAACCGATTTTAAAAGATTAATCTAGGTTAGTAAATTTTTTAGAACCATTTGAACTTAGGTCTATCTCAATCCAATTTTAAAACCCTTTTAAAAAACTTGAGATCACCCTAAGTTCGCATGCAACTCTGAATTATTGATTTTAGGTCTAATTTCTTTTTTAACACTTATAAACGGAAACAACCACAATGCTAAGCTAACACATACAAGGCATTCATAATGCTTGTAAACAGCCTAAGTGTCATGCTCAATGCATTGTTCATTCATTGCTACTTCTTTTATATAATACTTATACAAAACAACAATGAAACAAGTAAAACATGTTTCCATTCACCCTTAGACTATAACACTTATAATAAAAGGATGATGCATATTAATGCTCACGACATGCAAAATATAACTCTTATATTTCATGATGCATACGCATGCTTTCAAGTAATTTCTTCATGCAATATTATAACATTTATAATACATGATGCATGGATAATTGCACAACTTAAGGTGGGTTTTAACTATATGACAAACACTTTGGCATATAAGAACCATACATCACATGTATAAACAACTAAAGTTGATGAATCGGGTAAAATTTCCTTAAAATCACAAAAATAAAGCCAACTATTACAAAGACAAGGAGTCTCCGGTTCAAATAGGTCTGGGTCTTGAACCGCTCGGGCAAAGCATCGTTTCTCCAACCATCGTGTACTAAGCACCCCGCGATCGTCTATATGATAAAACAAACGCTTTGCTCTATCGTTTACTAGCGCTCCCAGAGCTAAACGATCATTTAACATTTACTATACGATCGTCTAGAAATCGAAACGATCGTTTAACTATTACTACATGATCCTGTACCTTTACTAAGCGATGAAGACTGAAGTACACAATCGCTTAGCGTGCTCCGCACAACGCCCGCCTTTCGCGATCGTCTAAATGACTACGATGCCGCGAAGCACCATCACCTAAGCGATCGCTTAGCTAGCGCCTCTGTATCGCATATGCGCGATCGCATAGGTAGTAGCTAAGCGATGAAGCTTGCTAACTACATGATCGTCTTGTGTGCGACTTCTACTAAACGATGAGCATCGCATGCTCCCACTATGATCATCTACCTTCAATGCCTACGGGATCGGGCAACCAATGCTACGCGATATGGTAAATGATTTACCCCATCGCTTAGCATTAGCTAAACTATAGTTTAGAATATACTATACAATTGTCTAGAAAAATCTAAATGATCATTTAGTTAAATCCCAACGATCGGTTACCTAAGGTTACATGATCCGACCAACACTTGGTCTTCTTCGTCGTTGAGAACTGCATCGCCATGCATCAAAGCTTCATCATGAACGACTCGACGAACTCAAACTTTTTGAATTATAGACTCGATTGCAATGTTAATGTCGCCCAAAAACACAGGGGCCCTTACAATTAACACTTTGTAATACCGAAAGCTTGAACAAAAAGGCAATTTCAACCCGAAACATTTATCAACACAACCACAGATGCAGAAAATAGTTAACCACAAATGCAGAAACCCACTGCGACTGTAAAATGCGTTCAGTTCAGAGTTGTATGCAGACTTAGGGCCCATGTAACAGCTCAAACGATATCCAAAGCACCTCGATAGTGTCGAGTTGAGTATGACACCACCAACAAGGCTACCTTGATATTCTCGGTGTGAAAATCCAAAGGGTGGGCTCTTTTCGGACTTGGAATGAGGCAAACAAAGGAGGAAGCACCGCGTGTACACGACTGGGCAAGTGGGAGATGGTGGAGACCTATCGTATAGGTCAATGCCCAATCGTTTAGCTAAAGCTATGCGATTGTTTAACTTATCGTTTAGCTCAGTCTGTCGCTTACAGACACTACATGATCGTTTACTTTGGGCAAGCAATCGTCTAGCAAAACTATGCGATCATTTAGTAAATACAATACGATCGTTTAGCTCGCCACTGCATGATCGTTTAGCTCATCTAAGCCGTCGTTTAGTAAATCCGTATTTACTTGACGACTACCGTGAGATCCTTTGCGTGAGAGAGAAATCTCCAAAACCTTTTTATGAAAACATTTTCAACAGTTTGTAAATCTTACTAAAATTAGGAAAACCATTTTCCTTTTATCTCACGGTTACCATGTAAATCCATCAACCACCCACTCAATTGGTTATTAAAGAAGAATTAATTATCCAATAATTAATATTATTACAAATATAAATGATAACCAACTTATCATACTATATTTACAACCTATAGTTTTAATATTTCATCTCTCATAAAACATATAAATCATAGGTTTTTTTCTATTCCATGGTACTTAATGTAAATCTCATTTACATCAATCCTCCACTAGATGTATCTCATACATCATACTGATTATATCATATATAATCAAAATACCTCTTGTCAATTTGAACATTTCAAATCAACACCAAGAACTGATCCTCGACTGAATCCATTGAGCTACCAAGGGGACCTCATGGACCTGTAGCTCGAAGCTCTAATGGTACGTGAATAACTAATTAAACTCTTTAGTCACGGGATCTTCCATCCGTTAACTGCCAGACACTCCACTAAAGACCAACAGCTGAACTCTTCTTACTACAGATATATTATGTATCCATCTTAACCAATCAGCAGTGCGACAACCCTTCACAAATCAATCGTAAGTACAGCTGGGCCAATAACTGTTATGCCCCTGTAGTTACATCTGTCTCCTTAAGTACCATTGATCCCTCTAATGAACATAAGTCATAGTTCTACTATGACTGAGTCTTCTCTTCCAAAGAGAAGCTATAGCTACTATGTTCAAGCCCCAGAATCAGCCCTTTAAGGAAGCAATCTCTCTACTTATCCCTACTTCGGGAAAGGAGTGAATTCCATCTTGTGGATTGAGTTCTCAGCTCTCAGATCAGACAAGTCCCCAAAAAGTTAGGCATGTTGAGTTGGCAATCTGGCCACTCTCACCCATACTAATCAAAGGACTGCCCTCAAAGGTAGAAGTTCCCAAAACACTCGGTCGTGTCACCTATGGTCATTTAGGTGAGATGTAAGTCTCTAGTATTAACAGCGTTATATATAGAGTCTAATCATCTCGCGGTCTAGGTCTTATACAAACTCTTTGTATAGGACACCCCCGCTCGCATGTCTTCACATGAAAGGTCAGGATCTACCATCTGTAGTAGTTTACAACACTTGTAAACCTCTACAAAGTGGGTCGTATCTGTAGTGTCACCAGGATCGGGTATCCCACCTTAATCCTTATACTATAGACCTATTTAGGTTATCACTTAAGGCATGATCCACTTGTATATCACATATACATGCTTAAGTTCGCATAAGATAACCAAGGAGCTTTGTTTATTGGATATGAGTAAATGCCAGAATTAAATGACACTTATTTTATTCATAAACAATGTGTATCTTTATAAAACAATGAGATTCGAGGAGAATTAGGACACCAATCCCAACAGCTCAGAACATGTTCACGAACATATGTGCCTTTCTTCATTTTGGAGTTGAAGATGCATTTCAGAGCTTCATGTTTGAGTTATCCAGACGGTTGTCCGAACATTCCCCGCAGGGACTCCATGATCTCATGCGCCAAGACCATATGCTCATGCTTCTTGGCCAGAACGTCATTTAGATTGGCTAAGCTGTAAGCTCAGTCCTTTTCGTTCGTCCGTGTCCATCGCTCATAAGCCTCCCAAACATTTTGAGTGGCGTTCTGAGTCAGAATAGGAGGAAACTCCTTCGTAAGGACGAACCTTAAGTCATTGATGATTAAAATTGTAGTTATCGTGTGTTTCCAACTAGCGTAATTCTTGCTAGTCAACTTATCGACACTTAAAAGAGCTAATGTGGCTGTAGCCATATTACGTTGTTGAAAAACAGAACAAACTTAATGAGTCTATGCATTACCACTTTTAGCACCAATTTTACTTTTAGCAAAATAGTTTCTATGTACCCTAAGTGAAAAGACATCTATTTTGCAATGATGCCCCAGTGAGACAAAACAAAAGCTGTCTCTTATACACATCTAGATGTGTATAAGAGACAGAGGCAAAACAAAAGTCACCGGTGGGGTGATCAGATGCACCTTCACTGGGATGAGACATTCTCAACCATTAAGCAGAAACAACTTTTGTAACTAACACTAACAGTCACCATTTTTCGGTCTAGAACTGTTAATCTTTAATAATTTTGCGTAAGTGTAACCCCTCATTTTTTGCCCCAGAGTCTCACCCTAATGCGCCCACCATAGGGAAAAAGCAGATTAGGACGAGAGACTAAAGTGACCTTATCCTATACAGGAGATTAGATAAAGAGTCGTGCAAAACTTCCATCTTATAGGGGGGACACTTCCAGGGTGCCTCGAGGCGTTGGACAGAAACGTTATCCAACCTAATGAGAGAGACCATGAGATATGTTGTCACACGTCTCGTTCCCACTTACTATGAACATTCTCTCCATTCACCTTGGTATTGACCTACCTAAACACCATTCTTTATGGGGACACTCACAGGCTGCCTTGAGGCCGATGATAGTTCTCATGGTGTGAACATAAAGGGAGAAACGTGAAGAGGTTTAAGTGAAGTATCATATACCCCAAGTACCTCCCACTGAATGTTTTACCTAGGGATTCATTAACTTAGATCATTCAGCTACTAATTTTATCTAAGTATGTTTAATTTTCTAAAAAACAACTCTTGTCTTTGATATTAAACAAGTTCAAGTCAAGTCCCATTAAACTTGTTAACGGACTATCCTCAAATTTGTATGCATGGATCAAATCTATCTAATTCACCTTTTCAAATAGGTTCCCAGGTAGGGATGTTCCGTTTCTGCCAATTTAAGTACCTCAGCCTAGACAGAACCCACCTTAGACAAAAGGTCCCTGATAGATAGATTTGCTACATATTTAATCTTTTATTAGTTAATTTAATCCTATTAAATTGATTAAAGGATTAAACCTTAGGTTTGTAATCTCATTAGAACCGTGATCTTAGGTCTATCTCCATCAAGTTTTAAAACTCTTTTAAAACCATGATTCAAGCCTAAGTTCGCATGCATGTCTTTCTTATTGATTTAGTTCTAATTTCCCTTATAACTCTTATAAAAGAAACAACCAAAACCATCCACACTGCTATGCATAACTAGCTATTTATAACTCTTATAAATTTAACCTATGTGTCATACTTCATGTAATGTCCATTCATTACTATATATAACACTTATATACTTGGTAATGAACTAAGCATACATGCTTCCATATATATTTATACTATAATACTTATAATATAAAGATGATGTATGAATATGCTTAATGCATGCATAAATATAACTCTTAAATTATATGATGCATGAACATGCTCTTGAAGTAATTTAATCATGCAAACTACTATATCATAACTCTTACAATATAGAGATGATGCATGACCAATGCATAACCTAAGGTAGGATTTCAACTATATGGCATACTATATAACATATAACATATATCTTCTCCACAATTAATGGACCGAGATGATTAGCCTAAAAAATGGGAAATAAATTCTATTGATTACATAAAACCATTGAACAAACCGGTTCACAAGCGAACCAGGTCTTGAACTGCCCGGGTGAAGCCTTCCTGATCGTTTAGTAAATTAGGCGAGTAACCATGATCGCTTCGCTACGATCGAGTACCATTTACAATGCGATGAAGCATGAGGCCACTCAATCGTTTAGCACACTAATTTAAAACAATGCAAATCTAAACAATCGTTTAGACGACTACAATGTTGTGATGCATGATCGTCTAGTTGATAGAATAACAAGCGTCAAGTAACAACTACTATGTGATCGTGTAGTCAGTGACTAAGCGATGAAGCTTGTTAAGCTACAAGATCGTTTAGTGCACGTGTTTTTACCTTATAACCGAATATCTCATACTCAACGATCGCTTACCCCCATCGTTTACACGATATGACCAACGCTTGGTCTTCTTCTTCCTCGAAGTAATGCACAACTCCTTGCTTTGAAGCTTCATCACGAGTGACTCATACTAACTCAAACACTTTGAATTACAAATTCGATAGCAAGTTAATATGCCCAAAAACATAGGGGCCCTTACAATTAACTTTCAAATGTAAAAGAATTCAAGAATTAGAAGCAACCATCCCAGAAACTCTATTGATCCACATCCACAAACATATTTAACACTTAAACAGAATGCAGACTTACTTACACCCACCAAGAATGCAAATGCTATTCTATACATCAATGGATTTGGAATATCAGAACCTAGCTCTAATACCAATTGAAGGAACTCTTATCAAAGAGAACCCATGAGCAGAAGCACAATCAATCCAAATTCATTGTGACAGAATTATAAGTATTCACAAACATACAAACTAGTTATGCATCTTTAACAAAATTACGGCATGCTTTCGAGATTAAATACAAAAGGAGTGAGAGACTTACCTTTGAAGAACTCTTCTTCCATAGATCTCTCGCTCTAGTGAAGAACTTGGAACAACTACCTTTTGTTGTCGCTTAGAATGCCAACCCAATCGTCTGGTCAATCACGAACAATCTTCTCCATGAATAGGCAACCTCTTGGACACCACTACTCGGCAACCTTGGTATTCCCAGAGTGAGAATCTAGGAGGTGTGGGCTCTGTTATGAATTTGGTAGAGGGTTGGAGGAAACTATGATCGCACTATACGACCAAGCTAGTGGGAGAATGAATTGTCTATCATAAAGACTTTGTGTGCTTGATCGTTTAGTAAAACTCAGCAGGTACACGATCGTTTAGGAAAATAGGCATGATTGTTTACACGATTGTTTAGTGAATCTTGCTTGCAATGCAATCGTTTAGTAAAATGCTACACGATCATTTAGTCAAAGGCGCATGTACACGAACGTTTAAACAAACACTCGAAGGCTGTCGTATAGTCTCTCGTGAACTAAACGATTAGCAGTGTACTAAATGAAGCGATTCTTACCAAAATGAAAACATTTTTCATTTTATCCTTCAGTTATGAAAACTGAAAATAACCTCCCACTTTCACGCACGGCTAAAGGAGAAACCACCCACAATTATCGCATAATTGTTTTAATTATAAATAAATATAATAACTAACTTATAATATTATATTTATAACATATAGTTTTAATATCACATCATATGTAACATTTAAACCATAGTCATTTTCTCCTTTACTTGATATAAATCATATTTATATCAAATTCCTCCAATTAATGTATCTCATACATCATGTCGACTATATCATATATAATTGAACCAGTTTAATCATATCATATATAATCAAACTCCCTCTTGTCAATTTAAACACTTCAAACTTACCCAAAAACTGATTCTCAACTTGAATCCATTAGCTACAAGGGGACCTTATGGACATGTAACTTGAAGCTCCAACAGTACGTGAATAGCTGACTAATCTTTTTAGTCATGAGATCCACCATCCGTTAACTGTCGAGCACTCCACTAAAGACTGACAATTGCATTCTTCTCACTATAGGTATATTTCTGTGTCCATCGGATATAACCAGTCAACAGTACAATAACCCTTCACAGATCGCTCATAAGTACAACTGCACCAATTTACCGTTTTGCCCCTGTAGTTACATCTAACTCCTTAAGTACCATTGATCCCTCTAATGAACAATACAACATAGTTCTACTATGAGTGGACACCTCTCGGGCCATGAGAAGGTGTGTGGCGCCACATCGTTCAAGCCCCGGAATAAGTCTTTATGGGAGCAATCTATCTACTTACCCCTGCTTCAGGGAATGAGTGAATTTCATCTTGTGTAGCTGAGTTTTCAACTCCCCAATCAGACGAATCCTCAAAGTGGTAGGTTTGAGTCGGCAATCTGGTCACACCCATGCAAATCAAAAGACTGTCCTCATAGGCAAGAGTTCCCAACTCACTCAGGATTAAGGTCATGTTATCTATGGTCATCCTAGTGAAATGAAAGTCTCTGTCATGAACAACGTTATATAACGAGACTAAACACTTCGTGGTCTTATCTTATACAAACTCCTTTATATAGGACACCCCCGTTCGCATGTCTCCACATGAATGATCAGGATCAAACCATCTGTAGCACGTCATAATACTTGTAACTATCTATAAAGCGGGGCGTATCCGTAGCGTCACCAGGATAAGGTTTCCCTCCTATATCCATATACTCAGACCATTTAGGTTATCACTTAAGGCATGATCCACTTATATGTCTCCATATACATGCTTAAGTTACAACGACAACCAGGGATCTTAGTTTATTGGTTTGTGGTAAATGCAAATAAAATATCTCATATTTCATAGACAACAGTGATGAAAATATCTCATATTATTACATCACAAGAATTTGTTCATACAAGTGTTTACTAACTATAGGATCCTACGAGAGTTTAGGGTATCAATCCTAACAATAAGGTGGAACTCTACTTATCTTATGCTTGAGCATGCACTCAAAATTGATAAAGCTTTTCAAATATTAGAGAAAGAGGAGTTGGATTATTAGGACTATTTTGCTGAAGATGATCATGGAAAGAATAGGGTAAGGCCACCAAGTAATTCTGATTGGAAAAATATTGAAGTGTTTGTCATATATTTGAAGGTATTCTATGATGTCACTATGAAGATAAATGGTTCTTTATATGTGACTGCAAATTCTTACTTTCATGAGATGTGGGGTATTAATAAGCTTTTAATTCGTTGGAGCAAAGCGCATAACTCTATTTCGTGTACTATGGTTATAAATATGAAGGCAAAGTATGACAGATATTGGGGTTCATTTGAAAAAATTAATAAGCTTGTATTTCTAGCTGTGGTGCTTGATCCACGTTACAAATTAGATTATGTATGCCTTTTGCTTTGAAAGTGTTTATGATGATGCTATGGCTAAAGCTCTTGTTGATGGGATTGAAGCTTATTTGATGCGTTTGTATAATTTTTACAAATCACAAGTCGATGCCTTTGGTGATGATTTGAGTGTCCAAATTGTATTTATGAACAAGTTGAATCAAGTGATAGTTCAAGACTATTGAGTTCGAGAATTATTGTTGAGACTGACTTAAGTGGTCTTGTATTATCACGATACAAGAGAAGAAGAGAAGAAAAACATACTTTAGAATTGAGGAATGATGTGGATTGATATTTGTGAAGAGCTAAGTGATCATTTTGATGTTTTGGGTTGGTGGAAACTAAATGGCCATAAATACCAAGTTTTATAAAAAATTGCTCAAGATGTTTTTATCGTTCAAGTGTCTACTGTGCCTTCTAAATCAGTATTTAGTACATGATGGAGGATTTTTTTATCCTTTTAGAAGTTCATTATCACCTAAAACAGTGGAAGCTTTGATTTGTACACAAAATTGGATCCGTGGTAAAACATTCTTATTCGATCTTCCTTCACAGCTTGAAGAAAAGGAGATTTGTGAAAAAATTGAGAGTGGTAAGTGGTGCCTCCAACTTAATTGTTATTCATTTGTTGCAATTTACTATGCATTTTTGTATGACATTATATACCTTTATATTGTTTTTCTAGATAATGTCTAGCCCTCCATCATAATACAAAAATGAAACTCTACGGGTTGACAATTTTCATGGTAAGTTGAATACTTACATGATATATCTTTTTATTGTTTATTGTTGATTTATTTTATTTAAACTAACTTGGATTTTTTTTTTTTTTAATTTTCAAAACTAAGTCGAATGCTCGGGATGCTAATAATTGTGGTTTTAGAAGTTTGGTTCATAATTTAGTCGTTGGCTGTTGTTATGTAATTCTATAGGATTAAGAACTTATGTGGTTATGTATTGTATTCTATTAATGTTGTACTTTATGTTTGTGTCTAACTATTAACTATGGATTCATGGATATGTGGTTTCACAAATATGGATAATTGTACTTTATGTTTTAGAAATTCGATTCACGGATATGTTTGTGACTATGGATTATAGATATACCAATTAATATTTAAAGACTATTTTACGTTTATATTTATCTTGAATCAATGTTTTTATAATGATTGGGTTGTTGTAAGATTTCTTAATCTACCAAAAACAGGAGGAAAAAAAAACATAACCCGACAAGACAAGACAACCCAACCCAACCCAACCCAAATTTTAAGGGTTTGGTTGGGTTGGTACCCTATTCGGGTTACTCGGGTAGCCAATCCCACCAACCCGATAAAAAATACCCCCAACCCATGAACACCCCTAATAATTTTATTAACTCAAGCTTACAATTTACAGAGATTGGAGGCTGCCTTAACTACATCAATAAAGATAATAAGAGAAAGTAAAAATCGAGATTAGGTAGACTATGAGATTTAGCTACCAACTAATAATAAATACAACTAAAGTCAATACATGTTACCAAGTACAACAGAGAATAATCCATACGGTCATCTCAACAATTTTTATGTCGTAACACTAACTAAATGTCAATTACAACGTGATATAAGTGTTGATTAATGAGTCCAAATTTATTATATACAAAAGTAAAACTTTGGTTTTGTTGGACATTAAATTTAAATTTAAATAATTGGATCTTAAAAGTTTTCTAAAATTGAAGAATTTATTAGACACTTGTGAGGGTTCAAGAATCAAACACAAAAACTTTCTAGATTCAACATGTTAGAATTTTTATTTTTATTTTTATTGTTATTTTTTCTAACTTCAATCTATAGTAAATGCGTAAAAGTATTTACAATTTTGAATTATAGAATAAAAAATAAGTTTGAGAAGGGGAGTTGCTCCAACCCTGATTGTGGAATCGAAGTCGGTGATATAATGCATGATCTCGTCATCCACCGACCTTTATGAAATAGAGAATATGGTGGTGGTTGTCTCTTTTGTGAAAGGTAATTGTACTTGTAACTTGGTTGCTCACTCTCTTGCGCGGGCTGTTTTTACTTCTTTTTAATATTCAACGTGTTTCCTTCGATGTTGAAGACTTCGAGGTTTTGAGTGTCTTGTTTTCCGAATTGGGTGGCGTCTGCTCTTAACGACGGCTTGGTTTGTAGTTAGTCGTGGTTTAAATGAAATTCATCTTTTTTTTTTTTTTTTTCCTTTTTTTTTTAAGGTTCGAGAAGGCAAATTTACAATTTTTTCGACTAAATTTCTTGCTTGAATATTCAAACATATAGCAGTAATTATACTATCATTTGATAAAAATAGCAAACGACGGGATTCTTTTGAATTATGACAAAATGTCTCTATTACACGTGACGTGTTTTTTAGTTAATCCTAAAATATCCTCATTAATATCTTATATTATATCGTAATTAAATTTTGATCTTCCTATTTTATAGTCTATTTTATGACATTCACAAATTATTAATCAATTATTTATTTAATCATTTTACTATTTTTCAAAACCTAAAATCAATTTCTCATTGAAACTTTAAAAGTTTGTCATTTCTCTGATTAACTCCGAAATTTCTTCGATTAAACCAAGCCCACACATCAGGCCCAATCGTAAAATTTTCAGCCCATATTCAATAGTGGCTCGTGGCAAAGCCATGAAAATGGATTCCCGGGAAAATCTGCTCACCGTCACCGAGACCTCACAAAATTTCACTCTCTGCAACAGAAATTTGAAATCCCTGAAGAAAAATGCTCCACTGCAATCCTTCCGTCCTCTCCAGAACCTCGTTTGGATCTCTATGTCCTCATCCTTCGATAATTCGTCGCAGATCGTCTTCAAGCTCCATCGTCGCTGATTCTACGGCCAGGGATAGCTCTGCTGTAGCTACTTCACAGTCGCGAAGGAGCATTTCCGCTCAGGAAGCTCGACTTTCTCTTGCTTTTGCACTTGCTTCTCAAGCATCTGCTCTCTCTCAGCGCGGTAATGTCTCAGTATTTGATTTTTGATTATCGATAGTACTCGAAGTTTTAGTTCTTGTTTAATTCGCTCTTTTCCGGCTGGCCTGCAGTTTTATTGGAATTAGCTTCTGAAACTTCGAAATACTTGTTGCCTAAAAGGTTCGAGAGTCGGAATTTAGAGGAGGCTTTAATGGCAGGTATTTCTATCTAGAGAATTGTGTTTGTTGGTTGTGAATTTCACACTTGCGAGATTCGTCCTGCGATTGAGCTCTAATGCAGTTCAGCTTGTATTTCTATCTCTTATTGTTATGAGCCTAATAATTCGTTTTGAGTTAATCTAGTTCCTGATCTCGAGACCCCGAAGTTCAAGGTCTTAAGTCGAAGAGACGAATATGAAATAAGGGAGGTTGAGGTATAGTTTCCTACCTCCTCAATTTTGTATTGTACAGCCTCGTTGTTTCTAAACTAAGCATAATATTGACTTAGTCTAAGAATTAGCTCACGATATGTGGCAATGATCGGTTGGACAGTCGTACTTTATAGCGGAAACAACCATGCCGGGAAAGAGTGGATTTGATTTCAGTGGTGCATCTCGATCCTTCAATATCTTGGCCGAGTACCTTTTTGGTAAGGTAGATTTGAAGATCCGAGATGAAATTTGTTAATCTTGATCTCTGTTTTCCATCCTAATCCAAATCCGGTCCTAATACTAGAACAAGGCAAGAGAGAAAATGGAAATGACAACACCAGTTTTGACGAGTCAATACAAGTCTGATGGGGAAAAGATGGATATGACAACCCCTGTAATAACCAAAAATGTAAGTTCTTCACATGTTGACACCAGTTAGACCTGCTCCTTACATTCTTCTTCTCAAATATGATATTTATGGGTTTTCCATTCGATGTTGTAAATTTTTTCTTCTATTGTTGTCTTTTCAGGTCGATGGTAAAGATCAGTGGAAGATGTCATTTGTGATGCCCTCCAAATATGGTCCAAACTTGCCAGTGCCCCAAGACACATCGGTTAGGATTCAAGAAGTCTCAAGGAAAATTGTTGCGGTTATAGCCTTTTCAGGTCTTCTCCATTTAACCTAGAAACTCTTTTTTCTCTATGTAGAATCTGGACTTCAGGGTTGAAATTTTGTTCCATAGTCTCGGAGCACATTGCCGAGTTCCGGTGCTGGAAAAGTTTAAATTATTTTGAACAATGACTGACACTAAAAATTTGCTGCCAAGTCCACATCATCATACTTCAGTCGTTACTTTATAAGATGTGAAACAATGTTGTTGATAGTGAGATAACATTCTCAAGAGCCTTGATTCCAAATGTTTTTATGCAATTCAACTGATGTTTCTTCTTCGTTCAATCAGGTTTTGTCACCGATGAAGAAGTCAAACGGAGAGAATCTAGATTAAGGGATGCTTTGAAGAATGACAAGGAGTTTCAAGTTAAAGCTGGCAGTTTTGTGGAGGTAGCACAGGTATTGTGATCATCTAAGTCGAGTAGTATAAAACTTCTCTGTTTTTTTCATAGTACACATGCAATCCTGCTTTATTATAGTTGCTGACTTTCTGTCTATGCGGTTTGCAGTATAATCCACCCTTTACTCTTCCATTTCAACGTCGTAATGAGATTGCACTGGAAGTAGAGAAGAAAGAAGTATAGCAGTATCATTATAGATCTTGAAATTCGTCTCTGGTGTATAGCCACATTTTACTCATATTATATGAACTGTATATGAGTGTGTATATGTCACTTTCACTTTTAAATACAGCTCCATCAAGTAATGGATGGTGCACCAATGGAACTCAATAGTCAATACTGAAGATTTGAACATGCTAATGTCCTCACACATTTCACCCCGGTCTACACCTCCTGGATATAATAGTTGGGAATTTCCATGTTCCTTGGGTTTGGATAAATGCTGGTAAACTGAACTTCAAGTTACTTTATTTATTTATTTTTGCAGGATCATGGCCATTATAATAAACTAAAAAATAATCTAAAGTTGAAATGCCTCATAGGAACCAAACAACTAACTTTAGAGGATTGCTTAGTTTTCTTTACTATTGTTCCTAAGTAGGGAAGAGCTGCATTCATTTTGTTTATTATCATGGCTGGCAGTGTGAATTGATAGGGGAATTATATTTCCTTCTCAATTGAACTGCCCCAAACACTTTCATCATAGAGATCTTATTAAAATTGACAAAAATACAATTTGGAGGTAAATGGTTCAAGTTCCTATAAACTCTGAGCCATGGTGCTACTGCTATTCTGAGTAAAAAAGTAATTGCACATTCATAATTGTAGTATGAATTGGCTTGGAAAATTAACTGCTTCAATTTTGCTGGATGAGCCAGAATCATATAAGCTTCAATTTTAAGAATGGATTAGTTTTATATAATTTTGACCTTGTTCATTAGATTTTGCACGTTTCTGCCTGCAAAGGCTCTTAAACACAGCAGGATAACTAGGTCAGATTGAAATACAATAAGAACTCTAACTCCATACTCGGATTTTGTTATCATAAACCTCCTCTGTCTGGCCTCTATCTTCTCCAGCGTAGCATGCTTATTCTGTTAGTTAATTCTTTTCCTTGCTTTTGAAGAATTATAAATTCAGGTTTCTGGCTAGATTACTTCAGAATGCAGTGAAGTAGAGTTTTCATTCCTTTTTAGTTAGTATTAATGAGAATTTTAGCTCCATCCATGTCTTCTTCACTCGGCTTAAACCTATCAGATATCGTTTTGTTGATTTATGGAAGATAGTTCTATCCGCAACATCTTTTGCAGTTGATTATTATTACTATTATTATTTATTACCAGTTCAATCCTCATAGCACTATTTCACACCTCGGAAATAAAAAATCTAAGTTGTTTCTGGTAGCATTAGGCCTCTAAGGAGGAAAAAAACGGTATACGTGACTCAATTGCAGGTCCACATCTGGCTGGAGATGTTGCATGACTTGAAGCTTATAAGACATTGTATAACCAAGAAGATCTGACACAACCTGACGAGAACTCGTATGGATGTTCTCTTATTTATTTATGTAATGACTATGTTGATATTTTCCCGTGTAATCAAACAGTTGCTCATTGTTCTGTGCGTGAATGCTTAGCTTGAAATTTTACTGCAAAAAGTTTGAATTCGTAGTGAAGGGTAAGAAGATTAGGATCTGAGTTTGAATTCGTAGTGAAGGGTAAGAAGATTAGGATCTGAAGATGGATAAAATTTTTAGATGTCCTGGTATATGGTTGTTCATTATTTGGAGGGTCTCTGTTTTTATGTGAAACATCGTCTTAGAGCTCATGATGAAGACCCCATGGTGAACTGTTGTTAGGACTGATTGAATAGTTGAAACTATTGATGGAGCAGGACAGATTTCTGAAAGCTATGGAGTTTAATTTGATAATTTTTTCAAAGCAAATGTAATGCTTCCACTCTCACCTTTCAGAGCATTGAAAGACAGCAGTTCAAAGCTGTTCACATTAATACGCTTGATTATTAAGAGAATACATGTAAAAATGTGAACAGAAAGATGCTAAACTCATTTCAATTTCATATGAAATATCATTGTTTTCCTTGTAGGATTGAGGATGAAAAAGGCAATCCAACATTTTATCGTCCGTACGTATTCTCTAACTTTTCATCTTTACTCGCAAAAGTGTGTTCATCAAGTAAAAACATATACCCAATATTTCTTATTCATGAATTTTCTTGTCATTTTCATAACTCAGTCAGTACTAGTAGCCTGTAGGATTGAGGATGTAAAAGAATTTCAGTGATTTAAACGCTTAGAAAAATTTGTAAACCTTCTTTCTTTCTTTCTTTCTTTCTTTACTCTTTTGATTTACTTGTATAGCTTTATACTTCAATAATTTTTGTTTTTACCGTTAAATTTTGAATGTTGTCCTAAGAAAATACACTTTAAGTTTGTCACAAAAAAATCTTTTTGCTAAATTTTGATGATGAAAATTGACATGAAAATTGATATGTGAAAATTAGAATACATGTTATAGTATTTGCAATCACATAGAAGATTAAGATTGTGGTTACTATTTATTTTATCTCAAAAGATATGGTTAAAATTATTTACATAATCAACTTTTATGCATCAATTGTCACACTAATTTATGTAAATGATATCATGTATATCTTTTAATTTTCACAAACATTAATTTTCATCTTATATATATATAAAAAAAAATCTCCAATATTACGTAAATGATATAAGATATCTTTTATTTTTTATAAACATTAATTTTCATCTTATATAACAAAGAAAAAGAACTCTCTAATATTATTTAAAAAAAAAACTCAAAGTTCAAATATAGTTCTTTTTACAAAAGTTTAAAGACCTAATTCTAATTGTATGTTTTTGACACATCATGATATTTTGTATAAATTAATGATATAAAAATTTAGGAATAAGATAGATAAGACGGTAGAGGCTCGGTGTTACCGCGAGTATATTTAGCGACTTACGACGTGTAGTTCCAAACTTCTAAATGCAGAGGCGACGTCAAGAAATGGACGATTCACGATGTATAGTTACGTGTGGAGCAAGAACAGATAAACCGTCCACGACGCCAAATGGATAAATCGTAAGAGCATGCTAAACTGTATTACCTGTCAAATTTCAGACCACCTATTATTAATTTATTATACTTTTTTTCTCATTTTACGCCTGCAAATCACGTGCCCAACCTTTTCAGCTGCCAGGGACTGGCCACTGATCGGAATCCGAAGAAGAAAAATGGCGGGAGCTCTGAATTTGTCATCAACTCCCTTCTTAAGACAACTTCCGAACACTAAAACCCCCAAAGCCTCCATTTCTATTCGAGCGACCTCAAGGCCATCTGAGAGTTCTTCAACTTCAACTTCCGTGGGGACTAAAGAAAATGAAAACCTAGGGCTTTCTTCATCATCTTCTTCTTCTTCTTCATTTTCTCCTCCGCCCAATTTCAAGCCACCGGAGCCCAAGCGTTTCGGCGTCAGACCTGACAAGATTCTTGATGTCCTGGGCGCTTCTCTTTCCTTAATCTTTAGGCTTGGAACTGGTATATTCGTCAATGGGTATGAACTTTCTCACTCTATTCTATTTTACTTTTGTTTAATTTTTTTATATATATTATTATTTTGTCTATTCTTTTTTATTTCTTATTTTCGCTTACAACTACTTTGGGTACGCCGTTTTAAGTTCGCTATAGGGCCTTTCATATTGCAGATATAAAAGTCGCTCAAAATGAGCTTTCAGTTATAGAATTTATGTCTCAGAAATAATAAACCATCTGTAGCATAGGAAATTCTGAACCATGATGCAGATGAGAACTATTTCTTCGGGTTTGTTTCGAAATTATTATGTATGAATTAAAGGAAGTTACAGGAAACATAGCTGAAGTGCTTGTAGAATAAAGCTTTTTTGTTGAAGCAAATGTCCAGAGCAAGTTACAGAATAGATTTCACTAAATGAAGTTCAGATTTTAATTTTACTTAATTCCTGTTGAGCGTGACCGTGGATGCTTGGAAGTTTGAATGTTGTAAGTGAGCTTGCTTCTATGTTGTATCTTGCTAGGTACTCGGCCACATTGGTTCCCAAAAATGAGTTCCCCCCAGACAAATATGCTCTTGAAATTGCTGGTAACTACTATTATAAGTTTTTGTTGGTTTTAGCTGTAAGATGTTTATCTTCGAATTATTTCACTTAAAAATGTGGAGTCCACTTCAAGGATTGTCTTGTGAAAATAGTTGAGGTACACACAAGTCGGCCTAGACACTCATGGATATAGGAAAATTGTGGAATGCACTTGTCTATTTGCCCAATTTTCCTTTTATCTATTCGAACATGTTTGAAAGTTATTTTCTCATTGATATTACCAACAACCGAGTCCGTGATCATGGAGTAGAACCTTTTGACCTGACATCCTAGAAAGGAAAATCTTAAAATTAATGTCTATGCCTGCAATTCGTGGCCGAGTGTTAAGCTAATGAGGCCAGTTTACTGACTTGGTCTTAAGATGAACTGTTTTGAGTTTCAATTATTAAATAAAGAAAAAAGAGGGAGAGAGAAAAAGAAGGTCAGCAGAATATTAATGAGGTTTGGTTCTCATTAATTAGATGCATGTTGACAAGTTTCTTTTGTGGATTTTTATTATTTTTACGGGTGAATGATAGGTTTCAAGGTCAAAGAGACTTCAAAGTTAGGACCTCGCCCAGAGAAGCCTATTGAGATATATGAGTTTGAGAGGTACTTCCCTTTCTCTGTACTGTGAGGTTGGCACAATGTAGTCTTAGCACTTGTGTTCTAAAGCCTAGACTGACTTCCTCCTCTTTGTTGAAATTTTCATGTGTTATGAATTTACTATGATTGAGTATAGACTAACTTCAATCTTTCTTTTTATTACCATCTCAATTCATGGACCGTCATCAACGGATACAGTTGTCCATTTTGTCGGAAGGTAATTTTACCCCTAAAGAACTTCATCAAATGAAGGATCTTGCATCTCCATTTTTTTCATTAGTCCCTTTGTATATTTATCACTTAAGCCCCTGATGGTTAAGGTCTTTTTGGAATATTATTTCACTTGCCATGAATGATGATCCAGGCACATGAGTATGTTGTCTAGTTGGTGTCGATAGTTTCAATCTTGAGATGACCTCTTCAATGCCTTGCATACAAAAAAAGACCTTGTCTCAGATGTTGAACTGAATACAGGCTAATTTATTTAATAGAGATCAAACTTGAAAGTGTAAAGTATCAAAGATCAAAGAGGTAATATAATAGATTGATCACTCTTCAACTCTTTGAGTCTGATCACAAAGTTAGTTTCTTCAAATTTTCTACAATGTCAATTGTTAAAGATTCAATGACCATGTGCTTTCAACTGTTGCAATATCACAAGAGTCTTCCTTTGGTTTTATGCTTTGACAAAAATAAAAGGATCATGCCTATATGAGCATAACTCAACTGGCATAAAGTGTGTATTTTAGACAAGAAACAACTTCTCATCGATGTAATGAAAAGGAATAAAAGTTTAAAATATATAAGCTCCCAAAAGGAGAGGGGGAAAAAAAAGAGATACAAACAACAAATACAACCACTCAACTAGCATAAAGTATGTACCATCGACAAAGAGGTTAGAGGTTCCAATTTACTACCCTGCCTATTTTTGAATTAAAAACAAAAAGATCCTCAAATGTTTCATAATACGTGAATTGAGCGATAATGTTATTTTTGTAGCCTTTATTTTCTGTGAATTGTGTCCTCCCTTTTGAGGTTACTGTATTTTGGATTTTTGTGCCTACAAATTTTTTTAAAACAATATTTTTAATATTCTTTGCTTGTCTGCTTCCAGGTCAGGGAAATTGTTGCTGTGTTAGATCTAGATATTCTATTCTATCCTTGCCCTAGGAATGGTCCGAACTTCCGGCCCAAAGTTCTTCAGATGGGAGGAAAGCAGCAATTTCCATATATGGTTTGAAATTGTCCTTTTTCCATTTCATTCATTTAATGCCTTATGTCTTTCTATTTGGAGCAAATCTAATATTTAATTATATATTGCTTGAGGAAATGTCAAGAATGAAGGAGGCTGAAATGTGACATACCTAGTATGAATTATGGGTTTTACAGTTTTTCTATTTATTTTCTGATGCATCTCAAAACACGAATTTTTAACTCATCACCAAAAGTTTTCATTCCAAATAATTGATAACCCAAACTCAATTATTCCATCGCTTAAAGATTGACCATTTCCAGTTTCCTCCTTCCCTACAATGTACAGATTGTTATTAGTTCTCTTAATCTCTTCCTTTGTGTATGGCTTGTTTGCAACCTTTTAGATTAACCAGCAACTCCTGATGAAGTGTTAAGCTTCAAGTTTGGTATTTGGTTGCAGGTTGATCCAAACACAGGAGTTTCAATGTATGAATCAGATGACATAATCAAGTATCTGGTTCAAAACTATGGTGTGGACTCATCGCAATTCATATGTTCAGTTTGATCCATTATTTATCTCATTATTTCTTATTGTTTGCTTACTCAAGTTAAAGATTTCTTTGAAAATAGGTTTGTTTTTTTCTTCTTCTTTTTATTTTTTATTTTTTATTATTATTATTATTTTTTATTTTTGTTCATTGAACTTCGGTTGTTCCTTCCGTTTTGCAAAGAAAATGAGAAGGCTGAATCTCTTTCTGATAATTTTAAAAGTTTTGCCAGCATGTCAATGTTGAATTAGGCAAGGATACTCTTTTTTCCTTCAATCTTCGAGCATTACAATTCTAAAACTGTTCATTTAACCTTTATAGCAGTTTTACTGATCAAACATGCTATATCTGACCTTGGCTTATTCTAGTTTTTCATGATGTCTTATGTTTATGTAGGTGATGGAAATGTACCTCTTTTTCTCTCTCTTGGACTTTTGACGGTTGGTAGTTTACGCCTTTTTTCCTTTTTTCCTTTTTGTTTTAAGTATTTGATGGAACTGTAGAAATAGTTGAGATTGGGTAAGGTTGTAAGTTTCTCCATTCATACGTAACAATATTTTTTTTTTTTTTTTTTGTTGCAGACGTTGACAGAGGGCTTTGCTATGATTGGTCGTTTGGGCAGGGTTAGATATTTTCAAATTCTTACTTGTTCATGAAACTTAGTAACTTTGTAGATAACCTCTCTTTGGAAAGGAATTAAGACAGGGAAGCAAACCGAGGAACTTATAGCTTGCCCATTTGTTGCTTGTGTTAATTGCAGGGTTCTATCTATAAGCCATCAAAGCTTCCTCCTGCTCCGCTAGAACTATGGGCATATGAGGTCATTTAATCGGACTTGTTTCATAACTATTAAGTTCATTTCCTTGATGTGTAGTGATGGATATTTGTAAGATCTCTTCCCTTGTACAGTATTTTGAATCTCTATGCTTCTCTCCTCTCTCAGGGTTCTCCATTTTGCAAACTTGTTCGTGAAGTACTTGTAGAGTTGGAGTTACCACATTTAGTACATTGGTAAAATCTCTTGTACCGTTCACTTTTCAAGGCAGATTATGCATTAATTACTTGCACTCACCTATCAATATCATCTAGATCTTTGCATATAAATCTTTGTCAATATGGCACTGGGGCCAAGCCTTTTAGGGGGGAAAAGAAGTAGAAGGAAAAAGATTACTAAGCTTGAATATAGAGTATTAACAAGAAAATATTGGGACTGCATTACACATTACAATATTAGTAGTGGCATAATGATAATTATTGTGGGGTTGGTTGAAAAAATAGAGGCAGTTAGAAGTTTGGAAGACAAGAATATGATTGGAAATTAGATTTAGGTGGGAGAGAGTTTGCCCTCTTGAAAGGCTATAATTAGTATAATCTTTCATTTATATCTCCTTTGTGTCTAAGATTGTAATTTGGGTAGCCTAAGTTTGTTAGGCCGAGAGAATCTAATGTCGTTTCATAGACTCCTAGCCTAAGCAAGAAATTGTGAAGTATTACAATTTCTTGCTACTTCTTTCCAAAATTGACTTGTCCATTGGATTACAGTTACAATGCAAGTAAACCCAATTTTCTAAAATCCTTTCCTTTGTCATAATTTATTTCTCACATTGATTTTTTGGGATTTATGCAAATTAGCTTACTTTGCATTTACACACAAAAAAAGGGCCAAGACATTTACCACTCTAGATTCTACCATCTCCCAGTCTTATTTTGTTAAATAATTATTTTCATCATTTTAGTAATGCAGCAAATATTTAAAAAAAAGGAAAAAAAAAAACTCAAAGCTACGTTCAGTTCAGTTTGATGCTAAAACGATGAATGGCTTAGTAAAGTTAAGTACAACAATATTTTTTGATGTTTAGTTCTCTTTGTTCAATTCAGCTGCGCTCGTGGGAGCCCGAAACGACAAGAACTGTATGAGAAAGAGGGACACTTTCAGGTACATCTAACAAGTTGCACCTACAGGGACTGTCCTTTCTTTTCTTCTTCTTGAGCATTTTCTGATTATTATCCAACAAGCAAAGTTAATGATATTTTGAATCAAATGGCTGATAGGTTCCATACTTAGATGACCCCAACACAGGGGTGCGTATGTTTGAAAGTGCTGAAATTGTGGAGTATCTTCAAGCAACTTATGCTCTTTAGCGACCCATGCTTCCAAGTCATTTCCAAGGTTTATCTCTGATTCTCCTGTTCCTTTTCGCACCATGTACACATAATTTAGTTTAATAGGTCAATGAAATTAAATGATGTCTAAAAAGTTTCCAAACTTATAATTTTCTGTTTAATAGGACTCCAACTTTTAAATTTTCTAATTTTTTTTTTTTTGTAAATTTTAAAATTGACTAATATGTCAATAACCTATTAGATACAAAATTAAAGTATAGAGACGTATTGAACATTTTTCTAATGTTTAAAGATCTATCAGATACAACATTGGTATAAACACATATTTTATGCCAGTTGAACTATATTCACTTTGATATAAACACGATGTGAGTTTATTTACCTCAAATTGCTCCTTCGTTAAACTATACCAACACTTTATTATGGAGGTCATCAGCATTTTCTTTAGTATGAGCATGCTATTAATGGAATTATTTGGGTAGGTTACAAAGGCATGTTTTAAAATTAGTTTGTTTTTTGAAAAATAAAAACCATTATTTTATCCATAAATCGTATTGGCAGGAAACAACTTTTAGATAGTTTTCAGAATTAACTAAGAGACCTGCATTATTCGTTGTCTCACTTTTTTCCGTTTTGTTTTGTATTTTTTTTTGTTTTGTTTTTATTTTTTCTCCCCCTATTCGTATATAATAGAAAGTAGTGTTAGAAATATAGTATACTATACCTACACCTTTTTTTTTCTTCTCTTCTAATAACAAAATGGGAGATCATTTTTAAAAGCCATCTCCAACAGAATCTATGCACTAGAAGTTTCAACGCAAGGCATATTAACATGATCCATTCAATGTGGAGGTTGAAGTCTATCCCACAAAATATATTGACCTGTTTTCGTGGGGAATCTTTATACCTATTTGAACCCTTGAAAGAAAGAAGCTGTTGATAGGTGTCTCATTTTCTCACCAATTTTTGTGGCAGTACAGGTAGGGCCTATATAGCTCTAATGGAATCCCTCTACCCCACATCACATAAAGGAACTTTCTGCCTCTTCACTGAGACCTTGAGATATCAGCCACATGATTCCCGAACCTTCGAGTCGATGCGTAAGTGAATGTTCTTCTATATGATTTTACTCGAGACTGCCAAATACGATCTATTCTCGATGTCTGGTCTATAACAAAGATCAACTATTACTTTTCGTATACACCACAGGTAGTCTTTGACCTTCTATCTTGACCTAATTCTTTTTCTCCAAATATAACTCAATCTTGGGAAAGAAAAACCGACTTTAAGATTGACAAGACATTTTATAATTTATATGCATGCTGATAGCAGAAAAGCCATCTATAATTTTGTCAACAAAGGGTTGATTAAATTAAGGAAGCATTCAACTCTCTCAGTAATGAACCGTTTTAGGGTCAGTTTGGTACATTTTGTTATTAGGTAATCAATTTGTTTTCTAATTTTTTTTTTTAGTTAAATTTGTTTAGGTTTGTATCTAATACGTCTCGGAACTTTCAAATTTGTGTCTAATAGGTCTCCGAATTTTAAAGTGTATGGTAAGTCCCTAAACTTTTGATTTTGTTTCTGATAAGACCTTGAACTTTTAGTTTTATGTCTAATAGATTCGTTAATTCACAAAGTATGTTAGACACAAAATCAATAGTTCAAGGACCTATTTGATAAGAACCTTTTAGACACAAAATTAAAAGTTTATGGACTTATTAGACACAAAATTGAAAAATCTAATGGTTTATCATAAATATGTTAAAATCTAGAGATTTATTTGACAAGCACGTTAAAGTTCAAAATTTAGAACTAAACATATAATTAAACCAAACTTTTCTTCTATCATTCTTGCTTTGTAACTTTTGGAGAGTTTTAATTTCACAAGCTAGCTTTGAACACTACATAATAAAGTAGTCATCCAAGATAAAAGAAAAAAAGAAAACTATATGGATGGATATTAGGTCAAGCAAGCAACCCAATATGAGATTGCCAAATAGTGTTTTGGAGAGGACCAATTTCCATTCTCTTTTGGAGGTGCCTTCTGATGATGCACTTTGGGTGGCTTTAGTTACATATCTTTTGGTTTGGCTGTGGCTGTTGTGGATGGGGGTGCCCATGAAAGGGAGGTCTGACAAATCTTCCAAAGGGGAAATGGTTTGATCAACTTTAAAGGCTTTATGGCCATTACTCTCTAACCAATAAAGCTTAGACAGAGAGAAGAAATTGTATGTGGTTTCCTTTCTGTTTTTTTTTTTTTTCTTTAAAAAAAAATCACAATTTAGTCCTTGAATTTCAATTGTCCAACTTTAATAAGTATTGAGTTAATCTTTTTATTTTTCCCACTAATTTAGGAGTCCAGTAAATTATAAAAACTAATTTGTTACCTAATTAAAAGTGCCGATTTAGTTTGATTAAATTATTTTACGATAAGGATTAAGTTGTTACAAATTAAAAGTATGGGGATTATATTGTTACATGGTGAAACTAAATTATTACATATTTGAAAGTAAGAATCAAATAATTGCCCATTAAAATTTAGAGATCAAAAGTGGTTTTTATTTTATTTTCTTTTATTTATGGGATGCTTTTTATCCATGGGGAGTTGCTTTATTGTTCCCTCTTCTTAGGGATTTTTCGCTCTATGTTTGAGAAGAATATCTTTAAATCATTCTTCCGATGGAGTTGGAAGTTTTTTTTTTCCCCCTTTTGCTTTCAATTCTTTGTTTATGTTTAAAGTATGAAAAAGAAAAGAACAAAACAAAAGACCATTTGATAATTTTTTCTGGCTTCTTGTTCTTTCAAATTTAAATTAAAAATGTCAAATTTTTATATGAAAATTAGTTTTCAAGGTTAAATATCTAAAATTTTTAAGTTGAATTTATTTTAGATGTTGTTATGCATTTTATAAGTTGAATGATTAATCATGCTTTCATTTATGTTTTGGGGGAAAAAATGGAACAAAAAAGCATGAGTATTTGGCCATAGTTTTTTAAATTTTGTTTAAATTTATATTTTGTATATTAGGTTTAAGAATTCAAACACTACTTTCACCTATAAATTTTGATGTTTTTGTTATCCACTTTATGTCAATATTTTTATAATCCAATTTCTAAAAATTAAAAATAGTAGCTTTAAACAACTCATTTTTGTTTTTAAAATTTGATTAAGAATTCAAATGTTTGTTTAAGAAATGTGAAAATCATACTACGTAAGTTGGAGGAAACAAATATAAATTTAAAAAGAAAAAACTAAAAACGAAATCATTATTATATGAGACTTAGGTTTCATTTGATAACCATATTGTTTTTTAAAATTAAATCAATAGACACTACTTTCATTTTCAAGATTCTTTCCTTGTCATCTACTTTCTACCAATGGTTTAAAAAATCACACCAAATTTTGAAATCTAAAGAAGTAACTTTTAAAAACTTGTTTTTATTTTTGAAATTTAGTTAAGGATTCAATCATTGTACTTAAGAAAGATGCAAAATAGACTTAATTTTCAAATGTTAAAAAAAGAAAAAAAACGAAATGGTTACTAAACGGGTCTAAACTTTTTATTTTTTATTTCCATTTTTCAGATTTTTGAAAAATATCTAAAAACATTATTTTATCATTACCTCTTATAATATAATAAATATATTTTGAAAAGTATAATATATTAGTTGTAAGAACAATTTTTATATTTTAATTTGAAATTTTAGGAAAATAGCAAGAAATGATTTTCTGTTCAACTAAAAAGAATAAGAAACAATAAATAGTTAACACATGTAGTTATGCTTCCTTCCCCTTTAAGAAAGAGGAAACAAAAACAAAGACATTGCTAAACGTATCCTAAATTATGTCGACTATAAATTTGTATACAATTTTGAAATCTCACTTAATGGGTTATTTTCAAAGGTAAAAAAATGAACTAAAATATTTATAAATAGAACAAAATCTCATTGTCTATCTATAATAGATCGTGATAGACTATTATTTGTGTCTATCTGTGTTATGATAGACACAGATAGTAATCTATCGCGATCTATTGTAAATAGACTGTGATATTTTACTATTATTTGTAAATATTTTCAAAAGTTTTATCATTTAAAATATTTTTTCCTAATTTTAAACTCTTCTAACATCTCTTACTAAAATTTCTTTCTTTGTCCAACCTATATTCTTAACATGTTTCTTGCACTTTACTTTCATTGACTAATATTTCCTACTTTTATTTTAGAAAAAAATCAATTTATACTATGAACTTTGAGGATTGTATCAATCAATTTAAATCCTTAACTTTTATTGTCAAGAAAGATGAAGGAGAAAGGGCAAGTTGCAACCTAGCCATTCAAATTGCTTTCAACAGCTACATTGTGTTATCTTTCTAAATAAATGGCAAAACAGGGATAATAAAAAGTAGACCAAAGATGTGCATATTGTAGGTATCACTACTCTTTGAATATGAAAGGACTAAGAAAGCTAAATAGCGTGGGGGGTCTGTTCAAGGAATCTAAGCAGTGAATTATGTGAGGATCCACCAAAATAGTATTTTTTTCTTCCATAAATTAACAAATATGGTTAATAGAATTTAATTTTAAAAAGAAGAATCTAATATGGTTATCTTCCGAACAAAATTTCCCTAAAGTACTTTTTTTTTTTTTATGAAACAATTGGGTGAAAATTTAACTTTCAAAACAAGAGGGAACCAACCTTTTGATTGAAGAATCTCATATTGAAAAAATTGGTATTGGAAGTCTTGATTCATGTTTTGGAGGGAGTGAGGAGATAGACTAATGTGGGTTCGGTGGACGTCCCACACACGTACCAGTCGGGTGGCTGGGTGTGTGATTATTAATTTTTAATAAAAATATTATTATTTGTATTTATTTTTTATTTTATTTTTTTCTTTTAATCGAAGAAAAAAAAAAAGGAAAAGATCCTCCCCTACGCGCTGCTTTCGTCAAACTTTCGGGGGTTTTTTTTTTTTCTGTTCTTCCGTGCACATTTTTGAGGCTCACCGTTTTTTCCGCTCGAAGGCCTATAAAAGGCGTGGCCTTCAGTAGTTCGAGAAACACAACTCATTTTCACTTCATTTCATTTTTCCTCTTTTAACTCTTTCATTTTAATTTTTCGAGCAGTGGATTTAGAAAGGACATGTGTTCTGATCAGTAATGGTGCGTTTTCGATCGGGTTTCTTTTGGCTGTTTTATCTTGGACGTCGTGGCAATTTTCAGACCTGTGCATTTTCAGACCGTTTGCACACTTGGGCAGAGTCGCGAAACATCTTAAAGAGAGTGAGTTCCACGACTCAGTCTATAACGAGTTTCTTTTTTTTTTTTTTTTGCATGTTTTGCTCTTTGCTTGACCGCCGTGTTTTGACTGTTTATTGTTCGTCCTTTTGAGGGTCCTGCCGTTTTCAATAATAAATTTCGTTTTTCTAAGAGAATTATGTTTTTACAAAGGAGATTATAATGAAGTATTGTTTTAGAAGGATGAGAGCAAATATATAAGTTGTGGGAAAAAAAAAAGAAACATTCTAATCGTCGCTTTAGCAAATCAAAATTACGAACCTTTTCAATCGAATGGTCAATCACCCAAGAAAGCAAAATAACTTTCTTTTTTATTAAAAAAATGAATTGACCCAAAAAAATTGATGTAAAGCTATCTTTCTTAGCTATCTTTCTTTCTCTTACCTTTATTCAAAAAAGAAAATATAATTGTAGGTAATACCCACACTACAAGAGCCTCCACAAACTAGTCCCATTAGTGCGATGTAACATCACACATGTCCACTATTCTTTGATGTGGTGGGAGAGGGACAAGAGAGAGAGAAAAAAATGGCTTTGATTGAATCTTATCTTCACTCCTCTTTAAAAAATAATAATAATAATAAATGCATTTGACTTTCCAAATGATATATATATATATATATAAATGTCTACGAGGGAAAAGTTCGTAAGATTTGAAGTGATTTCTTATTAATGGATTAATTTCATTATTTCAGTTGAGGATTACATTAAAAAAAATTGAAGGAATCTTACACGCTTTATAAGTGAGATGGATTACTCCTCTTATTATCAATTGATATTGAAATAGAATTTCATGTAATCTAATAATTTTGACAAATAATCTTACTAAAAAGATGACATGTTTTATATCAAAACTATAGATTATGTGTAATTTACGAGGAAAATGTCATTTTTCATGGTATTAATCTAAGGTCAATTTTATTTTTAAAAAATGAAATTAAGTTGGTTTGAGAGGTGTTCGGTGCTAAAAGTAGTGTAGTTAGTTTTATCTAACCCAAACAAATGAAATTTATAAGGCTCAAACTACGAGTAAAACTATTGCGTACCAATAGTGGAGTAAGAGGTCGATCACAAGGAAACCTCTAGAGGGGGAGGGGGAGGGGGGGAGAGTCGATAGGAAAATTTTTAGTAATGAGAGAAATGAGAGATTATGTAACAAATTTCAATGAGAAAATGAATCTTGGGGATTTTATGTAGATTTAGCAATTTCTATTATGGACCTTAATAAAATTTATGCAATTAAGTTGTTCCATGGTTCATTAAGAAAGCACCTTAATGCCCTAATTATCCAATTAAACAATTAACTCTAATTTCGTTCTTAATTGCTTCCTAAAGACATTCCACAATCATTCCCTAAATTGCATTAAACTCACGAGTTTTCTTAACTATGACAATTCTTGAAATCAAAAGACTGAAAATTCAAGATTGATTGTATGAGTGTTCTAAATTAGTATGTTCTTTCAAGAAAATAGGAAAAGAAGTCTAAGTTTTCTATCAAGATTATGAAGGAACTCATTTAAGAAAACCTATGAGCGGAAACAATATCTTTCCATCCCATTGTGAAAGAATTAAAGGCATTCACAAACATACAGAACAGTTATGCATCTTCAAACAAATTACAGCATGCTTTAGTAATTAAAAACAAAAGGAACGAGAGACATACCTTTGAAGAACTCTTCTTCTACAAATCTCTCGCTCTCGTGAAGCTTTGGACATCAACCTCTCGTTTAGATCGCCTACCCAATCGTCTAGTGATCACAAACAGTCTTCTCCACGAACAAGTACTCTTAGACACCACCACTCGACAACCTTGGTATTATCGGAGTGAGAATCCAGGAGATGTGAGCTCTGTTGGATTTGGTAGAGGGATGGAGGAAGGCAATGATCGAACTATACGATCAAACAAGTGGGAGAATGTACTGTCTATCGCATAGACTGTGATGCTTGATTGTTTAGTAAAACTCGATTAGTACACGATTGTTTAGTAAAACACTCTTGATCGTTTACACGTTCATTTAGTAAATCTCATTTGGCACGCGATCGCTTAGTAAATCACGCTAGATCGTCTACTTGATCGTTTAGTAAAAGGTGCTTTACACAATTGCATAGTGTCTCACTTATAAGACTATCGTGTAGTCTCTAGTGAGCTAAACGATTAGTTAAAGCACCAATGAAGCGGTTTCTTTCAAAATGAAGACATTTTTCATTTTATCCTTTAGTTATGAAAACTGAACATAACCTCCCACTTCACGGTTAATGGAGAAAAATAACCAACCACAATTATCTCATAATTATTAATAAATATAATAACTAACTTATGATATTATATTTATAACCTATAGTTTTAATATCACATCATATATAATATTTAAACCATATTTCTTTTCTCCTTTATTCAATATAAATCATATTCATATCTAATTCCTCCAATTAATGTATCTCATATATAAATTATATCACATATAATTGAACCAGTTTAATTATATTATATATAATCAAACTTTAATTTGAATACTTCAAGCTAACCCAAAAACTGATGCTCAACTTGAATCCATTGAGCTACCAAGAGGACCTTATGGACTTGTAGCTTAAAGCTCCAACGGTACATGAATAGCTGACTAAACTCTTTAATCACAAGATCCACCATTCGTTAACTATCGAACACTCCATTAAAGATCGATAGCTGCACTCTTCTCACTACAGATATATTTCTGTGTCCATTGGATATAACCAGTCAATAGTACGATAACCCTTCACAGATCGCTCGTAAGTACAGTTGGGCCAATTTACCATTTTGCTCCTATAGTTACATCTAACTTCTTAAGTACCACTGATCCCCCTAATGAACAATACATCATAGTCCTACTATGAGTGAACATATCTCGGGCCATGAGAAAGTGTGTGGCGCCACATGGTTCAAACCACGGAATCAGCCCTCAAGGAAGCAATCTATCTACTTACCCCTGCTTCGGGAAAGGAGTGACCATCTTGTGTAGCTAAGTTTCTAGCTCTCCAATCAGACGAATCCCCAAAGTGGTAGGTTTGAGTCGGCAATCTGACCACCCGCACCCATGAAAATCAAATAAGCTCCTAACTCACTCAGGATTAAGGTCATGTTACCTATGGTCATCCTAGTGAAATGAAAGTCTTTGTCATGAACGGTGTTATATAACGAGACTAAACACTTCGTGGTCCGATCTTATACAAACTCCTTTGTATAGGACACCCCCGCTTGTATGTCTCCACGTGAATGATCAGGATCAGACCATCTGTAACATTTTACAACACTTATAACATCTACAAAGTGGACCGTATCCGTAGTGTCACAAGGATAAGGTTTCCCTCCTTTATCTATATACTACAGACTATTTAGGTTATCACTTAAGACATGATCCACTTGTATGTCTCCACATATATGCTTAAGTTACAATGACAACCAGGGATCTTAGTTTATTGGTTTATGGTAAATGCAACTAAAATGTCTCATATTTCATAGATAACAATAAAGAAAATATCTCATATTATTACATCACAAGCGTTTGTTCATACAGGTGTTTACAAACTACAAGACCCTACAAGATTTAAGGCATCAACCCCAACAGATTACTAATTCTTACAACCTAACTATAATTTTGTTATAGAACCATGTAATTTTGCATACAAAAATTGATTATATTTGATTTGTCAATTCATTTTTAATCAATTTTATTCAAAATCTCAGTAAGAACATCAAGAATAAGTAATTACATGAAGAAATTCAAAGAATAATTTCAAGAAAAATACTAATCTACATAATTCCCCAAGATAAAGACTTATCTACTCATGGAGATGTAAATTCTTGAAGAATTCCATTGAGAATTGCATGATTGGTACAATGAATGAAGTAATTTTGACAGAATCTCTCTAAGATTTACAAAGAATAGCTCTTAGGATTCGTGGAAATCAAAATCTCTCTTAAAAAATGAAGTTCTTCTTTGAGTTGAAGTCTAAAACTGAAGAATTTGTACTGAAGAGGGTCGCAGCATTGCGATTTACGATTTTGGAGGTCGACGCTGGCTTGTGCAGGCGAGCGCGCATGCATTTTTTTTTATTTTTCGTCATTCTCCGAAGCATTGCAACACTGCGTAGAGCATTACGACGCTATCCTGTTTTGTAGCAAAATGGTGCTTTATATCTTGTAGCAACGAGGCAACATTGGGTTGTGTTATTTTGGGAGCGTTGCGACACTCCGAGCATTGTTGATGTGTGTTGATTTGCTTTAGTTGAGGGGTAGATTGGTAATTTGACTTTGATCTTCTTCTTAAGTGATTCTTTTGGTCTATTTTGGCTTAATTTAGCTCCAAATTCTTTGTGATGACTCAATTGATTTCGAGATCGGACTTTACCTATAAAATAGAATTGAGGGAATTAATATATAAATCATGGATTCACTTATTGTGACCTTTCAAATTTTCATTTACTCATTGAATTGATTCACACACTCATTTGACTCTCATCTCTTTTCTCAACAGTCAAGAAAGTAAAGATACAAAGATCCAATTAGAAGTTTAAAATTTTGCTAACAATGAGTTGAAACTTATTTTTGAAAAGAAAAAGTCTTTTTCTTGATAAGTCATAATAGAAAAGATTACTAAGTTTTAGTTTATTTAAAGGCCAAAACTAGTGGAAAGGTTGAAGGATTTCATATCTAAGAGTTCCATGAGCGTGTTCGGATCGCTCCGATCTCACAGTGACCGAAATACAAATATATACGTTCAACATATAGTTATGCAAACAAATCTTAATTAACGGCATGCTATGAACAATAAATTAACAAAGAGACAGAGTCCCATACCAGTTGAAGACAATCTTCAATCTACAGAACTCCAATGCAGTGGAACCCTCCAAGTGATCTACCAACGCCCGGCGGAAACGTCGACTGTAGCAGCAAGAACAATGCAAACTCACGACCGTAACAGGGAAGACACCACCACTAAAGAGCCCCGGGTATTCTCAGAGTGAAAACCCAAAGGGTGGACTTTGGTGAATTTGGTAAAGGACGGAGGAAACACGAATCGTGTAGGCGATAAGCAAGTGGGAGGGAAAACGACACTATCGCATAGTAGAAGTGTTTATCGTTTAGTAGGAGCTACACGATCATGTAGGATTTACTGAACGATCGTTTAGGAAAAGGTATATGATCATTTAGTTAAATCGGCACACTATACGATTGTTTAGAGAAGCTATCCGATCGTGTAGGTGAGAGTGAGCGATTGTTTAGCGCGAGGTGGACGATCATTTAGGTAAAGAAGAGCTATCGTATAGTCTCTTAATTTTATTAAGTGATCGCTTAGAATTCTCCAATGCGCGTTTCACGAAATCTTTTTGGGCGGATGACGGGTGACGCAAAAATGAAAACAATTTTCATTTTAACTCATCGGTTACAATAACCGACGCTGTCCACTAACCCACATCTGAACGTGAAATTTGGCATAATTATCATATAATTAACCAACTAATTAATTAATAAATATAATCATATTATATTTTTATCCTATAGTTTGATATCACATATCTACTATAGTATTTTCTCCTCTATTTGATATAAATCATATTTATATCTAATTTTCTCCAAAATAATGTATCTCATACATTTGCCAATTATATCATATATAATTAACCAGTCCAATTATATCATACATAATCGAACTTCTCTTTGTCAATTTTGAATATTTCAAATTAACCAAATCTCGACTTTATCCAAGCTACAGGGACTAATGGACCTGTGGCCGAAGCTCCAACGGTACGTGAATAGCTGACTAAACTTTTTAGCCATGAGATCCACCATCCGTTAACTGTCAGGCATTCCACTAAAGACCAACAACTGAACTCTTCTTACCACAGATATATTTCTGTGTCCATCTGATATAATTAATCATGAGTACGATGACCCTTCACAGATGCTTGTAAGTACAGTTAGGCTAAATTACCGTTATGCCCCTGTAGTTACATCTCACTCCTTAAGTACCATTGATTTTTCTAATAAACAATACAACATAGTCCTATTATGTGTGAACACCTCTCGGGCCAAGAGAAAGTGTGTGGCGCCACATCGTTCAAGTCCCGGAATCAACCCCTAAGGAAGCTTTCTATCTACTTACCCCTGCCTCGAAGAAGGAGTGAATTCCATCTTGTGTAGTTGAGTTCCCAACTCCCAAATCAGACGAATCCCCAAAATGGTAGGTTTGAATTGGCAACCTAGCCACTCGCACCCATACAAATTAAAGGACCGCTCTCAATGACAGGAGTTCCCAACTCACTCAGGATTGAGGTCATGTTACCTATGGTCATCCTAGTGAAGTGAAGTCTCTTTCATGAACGGTGTTATATAACGAGACGTTAACACTTCGTGGTCAGGTCTTATACAAACTCTTTGTATAGGACGCCTCCTCTCGCATGTCCCCAACACGAATGATCAGGATCAGACCATATGTGACAAGTCATAACACTTGTGACCGTTCCACAAAGCGGACCGCGTCCATAGCGTTACCAGGATAAGGTTTCCCTCCTTTATCCATATACTATAGTCCATTTTGGTTATCACTCAAGACATGATCCACTTGTATGTCACCACATACATGCTTGAGTCACATCCAGATAATTAGAGATTTTATGTTTATTCGTTTGTGGTAAAGCAAATAAAACAAGGAAATGAGCAAAATACAAGATGTGAAGTAAATATCATATATTAACAACACAAGCGTTTGTACATACTATTTACAAACTACAGGACACGAGACTTTAGGGCATCAACCCCAACAAAGGTGACATCTATCTTTCAATTTCTCTTCGCCCTACATGACTTCGTTATCAGTCTAAGATATATCTGAATTGCATTAGAGAGTGGCAATTTTAAGACAACGGTGCCTTTTTAAACTCACGCACACAAAACTTAATTGGCATTTCTTTTACCTAGAGAGATAGCTTTCACACTCACATCATCGGGAATCTATCACCCTTTTCTTGAGGGCCCTAATAGAAACATGATGAAGGTAGCTCTTTTCACCTCTATCCATACATACTCACACTTTAGTGAAAGTCATGTTATTTTTATTTTGTTTTGCAAGCTTGCTTTATTATTATTTTTTTTTTAATACTAGCAACTTTTTTTTTTTTTTTTTTTTTTTTTTTAGAGAAGGCCCTATTTTATCCTCCTTGTCTAGACTTGCTACTCTAACAAGATGGTTATTCTTAGACCAAAAGTTGTCTATCAGGGTAACAAAGAAAATCGAGTAGATGTGACATTTCTAAAAGTTTTAAGATTATAAATAAATCTAAAAGCTAAGTAGTCGGTTTTTTTTATAAAATTTAAAAGGGAAAACATTTTTTTTCTTTTGAAAAAATGGTTTCATAATTTTGTTTGAAGATTTTAAGAAGTCTAAAATTTGTTTGTATTTTTACTTGAAAGAGTACATCATCAAAATTCCATTGATAAGAATGAAATGGTTGAGTAAATCAAATGATGAATAAAACAAAATGAATGAGATTCTTTTATTGTATGCTTTCATGCATTCAATCATTCATGCATTTATTTCATTCAAAGCAAAATGGTCTTTTGGAGCATTAAAAATTCAATGATCATGTTTTCAAAGAGTCGAAATTAGGCTATCAAAATGAATCAGAGCCTCAAATATATCAAGATATATCAGATCAGAGTCACAACATCTATGTAATCAGTCTAACTAATTAACTAATCTATTAACCTGTTGGGTTTTATGTCCTAAAAATTCGCAGTTTGTAAAATGATAAACATTTTCTATAATCAATATACTTGTTATTGATCTCATAAATTGTATGAAAATCTAAATCCAATAAACTAAGACCCATGACTATTGTATGAGTACTTGAACTTTATGTGGAGATATAAGAGTAGATCAGGTTCGAGTTAATAATCAAAATGATCTATGGTACATGAATGAGGTTGGGTACCTTATTCTCGTAACACCATTGGATGCGGCCTACTCTGTAGTTGTTACAAAGAGCTATAGAGTGCTACATACGATGTGATCCTAATTTGTACATGTTATGATATGAAGAGTAGAGGCGTCCTATGCAATGAGTTTGCATAAGATCAGGACCAAGAAATAAGTCACTCTTACTTTATAACGATATTAACTGTTTAAGACTGACTATTTCACCTAAATGACCTAGGTAACTCGATCTTAATCCTGAGCTAACTATGAACTCCTGTTTATTTGGAATTGCCCTTAGATTTGCATAGTTGAGGGTTGGCTCAACAGTGCCGGCTCAATAAGACTCCCATTTCAGGGGTAAGACCGAATAGATAGCTAGGGACATAGGGTGCAAGAAAGAGTTCACGCCTACCCGATTTAGGGATAGGAGAAAGGTTGTTCTCTCAAGTACTGAATCCAGGAATTGAACAAGGGGACCCACTCTTTCACTGGGCTGAAAGAGTTTGGTTTGGTGATTGGATTACAAACCAATTGTTCATTAGAGAATCAGTAGGGACTTGAGGAATAAGACGTAATCTCGGGGATAAAACAGATATTTGACCCAGCCGTTATTACGAACAACCTGTGAAGGGTTAACTTGTTGATTATGGTTAAATCATGTGGACATAATATATCTACAGTGAGGGTAGTGCAAATATGGGATTTAGTGGAATGACCCATTAGTTAACAAATGGAAATTAATTTGGTTTAATGAGTTTAGCCAATTAATCTCGGATCGTTGGAGCCCATAATCTGTAGGTCCGCGAGGTCCCCCTAATAGCTCGTAACGGACTAGCTCTAGAATAGCGTGATAAGTTAATTTGAAACGTTCAAATTAGAATTAAGGGAATTAGTAATTATATGAGATATAATTATGTTTAATTTTAGAATTTAACGGAATAGGAGAATTTATATATTTAAATATGATTTAAATATATAAAGATGGATATTAAATTAATTAAGTTTTATTTAATAATTAATTTATGAAATTAATTAATTTTTCATTTTTAAAATAAAAATAAATTTTATAAAATCAGAATTTGATTTTTAGTTAAAATTGGAAAATTGGAAAATAAAACACACTTAAATGGAAAATGAAGTATTTCCATTATCCATCGCCTAACTAGCTCACACATATTGCAATATTTGGCCTTGTCTTCTCCAAGCATGAGCTGCAACTCATGCAGCCTTTCTCTTTGCATGTTGATCTGCAATATAATGAAGAGATTGGAGTGAAAATCGGACATGCAATCCATAGAGTTTTTTAGAGAAAAACTGGTTTGAAGAAAGGTTCTTCAACAAGGTTGCAGCAGTGAACTTTTCTCCTTCATCACTTGATTCAAGCTTGTTTTGAGTCCTACAACTCAATTTAGAGCACTAAGAGAATAGTGGGGAAGATCTTAAGGTGGTCTACAATAAGATATGGAGAAGATAGCAGCTGGAGATGGAGCTTTGAAGAAGTTCTACAAGAGGTATGTCTTGAAACTCACTTTTTCTGCAAAAGCATGCTTTATATTTTGCCAAAATTAATGAATTTGAATGCTTAGATGATTCTTGTGCTTCCGCTGCTGATGATACAATCCTACAATTGGTATCAGAGCATCAAATAAACATTCAAATCGGTTTAATTTTGGTTTGGTGGGTGTTTTATATGAGAAATATGAAACTGATGCACTGATATGGTTTTCTAAGTTTTAGCTGTTTAATTCTCTTTAATTTCTCATTTAAATTTGTAATTGGCTCTTGCTTGATGAGCTTTAATGTGTTTCCAAGAGTCTGTAGTTTATTGGAGTCATTAGAGTTGAAATTAAGCTGTAAATCGAAGAAACAATCGAAGAGGCTGAGTTGCAGTTCCAGAAAATTAGCTTCTATTCTTATCATCGTTGAGGTTCTAGTTGCTAAACGATCGTCTAACTCCAGATGCTACACGATGTGAAGAAAAGCTAGACGATCGTATAGCAATGGGCACTGGTCGTTGTGATGTTGAACGCTAGACGATCGTGTACCTGCGAGAGCTAAACGATGCATTCAATTTGCTATATGATAGCATTAAGCGATCATTTAGTTTTGGTGTGGGAACTAAACAATACATTGAATTTACTATACGATGGTACTATGCGATCGTTTAGCAACGATGCGCGCTAAGCGATACGATGAAGTGCTACGCGATAGCACTGATCGATCGTTTAGATGGAGAGCTAAGCGATCGTATAGACGAAATGCTAAGCGATGCGTTGAAGTTTCTATGTGATGAAACTAAACAAATCTCTTATCTACGATGCTGAATGACGCGATGATGTTCTATACGATGGAGCTAAGCAACCGTTTAGCTACGACGGATACTAAAATGATGACATGCAGTGCTAGACGATGGTGTTAAGTGATCGTTTGGTTCTATACGATAGAACTAAGCAATTCAATGAAGAGCTATACAATAGTCTTGAGCGATCGCTTACTATGATCGTTTATCGTTGATCGGGAGCTAAACGATGCGTTGAGTTGCTGTGCGATAGCACTACGCGATCGCATACCTTCATGTGGCAGCTGGGCTATGCATTGAATGCTATGCGATGGCATTAAACGATCGTTTACCTTTTTGCGCGCTAAACGATCAAGCATTTACTAAACGATTTGGCAAAATGCTAGACAATGGTCGTCATTGCTAAATGATGAGACTTAGCGAGATGTTGAACATGTGCAAGGGCTGCCGGTTCGACCGGTTCGATTCAGCTTCGAATGGTTCTTGGCTGGTCCGGTTCAGACTTGGCTTGTCCAGTTCAGACAGTTCGGGTCCGGTTCAAGCTACTTGAGTTCGTTTTGGAGTGGTTCGAGCGGATCAGGAGTGGTTCGAAAGCTATTTTTTGTAATAATTAGGTTTTATTTGCTTGTTTTTTTGCCAAAACTAAAACCATATCAGTCCGTGATTAATTATTTATGAATTTGATGTATGTTATAATTAAATAAATCTTGTATGTACATATAGTATGCCATTTAGATTTAAAATCCCACTGTAGGAAGCATGTTACATGCATTGAAAGTATGTTATAATTGTTATAATATATAGTATGCATGTTGAGGTTTCTTGTATTTAATATAAATGTTATATTAAATTTTAATGCCTCAAGAATGTTATGGATGAATAAAATGTCTAAAGTTTTATAAGTTGTTATAAAATTGGGTTAGACATTTAAAATCCATAAACAACAGTTGCATGCTCACGTAGGTTGACCACCTGTTTTAATTGTTGAAACTTATAAAATCAAGGTTACAAACTCAACCGGTATATAATCCTGTCTAAGGTTGGGGGTACTTAAGTTGACGGTTTATGGAACACCTCCTACCTGGGGATTATGGCCGAATTATTGAGCGTTGATAACCGATTTTATGAGCATACGTGAATGATGTGAGATAATAAAAAGGTTTATCACCTAGACATCGTAGGTTAAAATCCAATTATAAGAGTTATACTTGGATAAACCACATAGACTTAGGGTTATTTTATTAGCCAAAATGAACCTAAGTATAAATCTACACAAAATAGAACACTTCAGTGGTAGTTTAATAACTTTTATATGATAGAGTTATTAGAAAACTTCAGTGGAAAATTAATAACATATACGATATGTTATTTTTAGCTCCCACGTCTCTAAAAGTTCACAATCTAGATTTAAGCGGTACTTCGTGTCACCCTGGGAGTGACCTCCCTATGGAGAGTATTTTTTAGCTTAAATCTAGATTTCGATGAATAAGAGAAAGTTGTTCAAACATAAGTCTATTATACGATAAATAGATTTCAACTGCCATGTCTCCACATAGTTTACACCGTGAGATTCATATGACGCTTCATGTCACCCTAGAAGTGGCCTCCCTATGGAGAGTGTTTTGTATGAGTCAATATCAAGGTAAACGGAGGAAGTAGTTCATAGTAAGGGGGTGAAGGATATGTTTCAATATATCCTACAGTCTCCTCCATTAGTTTGAACCGTGAGATTCCTATGTTGCGCCTGCTGGTTAGCTTTAAGCAGCCTTTTGCTAGTCGTTTAACGATAGCTATCCCCACGAAAGGTTGTAACATAGGATTCGAAACAACCCAGGCTTTAATAAAATGAATAGGGTCTTATAGTTCCGTCTTGGATGTTGTCTTCTATTTCGAAGGGAAATTCATACCGTCCTATAGGATTTGAAAATGGCGGGTCACACTTACAAGAATTACTAAGTTGTTAGTAAAGATCTTGACCGAAAGCGATAACTAAACGACTATAGAAATAAGAGTTATTCCAGGGATAGTGTTTAGTCAAAATTGTTTGTTTTAGTGAAGGAGTATCTGACTACCCCACGGTAGCGCATATTCTGACTCACTAAAATATTGTTGCAAATAAATAATGGTTGTGGGTACATTATTACTTTTTGCTAAAACTTGATTTTGGATTTAGTTACAATTTTCTAGTTAGAATTTATTTGAATTTTATCAGCATGTTGAATTCTAGTATACTCACTTCCGATGTACGTAAAATCAAATCGATAAACAAATTACTAGCAATTGATTATACCAACAAAGTTTTAATAGAGGACTGTCCTCTATCTCCCAATTCATCTCAAATTATGAATTATATAGATGAGAATGTTGAATTCGAACAACAAGGTAAATATGATTTACTTGTTATCAAAGCATGTTTAGTGGAAAATGATAAAATCTGGATAATTGATTCAGGTGTCGCTAATCATGTATGTACTATCTCACAGGAAACAAGTTCCTGGAGACAGTTGACAGAAGGTAAAACAATCTTTAAGGTAGGGATCGGGGAGATTGTTTTAGCCAAAGCAGTGGGAGATATGAAGTTATTTATAGGAGATAACTACATTTATTTGGAAAATGTAAATTATATTCCTTCTATGAAAAGGAATCTAATATCTGTCTCTTGTTTGCTAGAACAAAATTATAAAGTTTATTTCAAAAATGGTGAAGTGTTCATCAATATGGGAAATAAACAGATTTACTCTGCAAAATTAGAAAAAAAACTTGTACATGTTAAAACCAACTAAGGTCAAAGCTGTGTTGAACATAGAGATGTTTAAAACTGCTGGGACTCATAAGAAGAGAAAGATTTCTCCAAATGCCTATCTTTGGCACTTGAGACTGGGTCACATAAATCTCAATAGGATTGAGAGATTGATTAAGAACGGTAATCTAAATAAGTTGGAAGACAGTTCATTACCACCATGTGAGTCTTGTCTTGAGGGTAAAATGACAAAAAGATCTTTTTCTAGAAAAGGTCTTAGAGCCAAAAAAAAACCCCTAGAGCTGATTCACTGACCTTTGTGGGCCTCTAAATATTAGAGCAAGAGGAGAGTATGAATATTTCATCAGTTTTATAGATGATTATTCCAGGTATGGGCATGTTTACTTAATGCGCCAAAAGTTTGGAACTTTTGAAAAGTTCAAAGAGTATAAGGCTGAGGTTGAAAACCAATTAGGTAAAAAGATTAAAACCTTCGATCGGATCGAGGTGGTGAGTATTTGGACATAGAATTCCATAACTATTTGATAGAACATGGAATTCAATCTCAACTTACAGCCCCTAGCACACCTTAGCAGAACGATGTGGCAGAGAGGAGAAACAGAACCTTGTTGGACATGGTTCATTCCATGATGAGTTACGCTCAATTACCAAATTCTTTTTGGAGACACGCAGTCGAGACTGCGGTGTATATTTTGAACATAGTTCCCTTGAAAAACGTTTCTGAAATGCCTTATGAGCTCTGGATGGGACGTAAGGAAATTTACGTCACTTCAGGATTTGGGGTTGTCCAGCACATGTGTTGGTGCAGAATCCTAAAAAGTTGGAACACCGTTCAAAAGTATGCCTATTTGTAGGCTACCCAAAAGAAAGTAAAGGTGGTTTCTTTTATAATCCTCAGGAAGATAAAGTATTTGTATCGACAAATGCAACCTTCCTAGAGGAAGATTATATAAAGAATCATCAACCTCGCAGTAAGCTAGTAATAGAAGAAATGTTCAGAGAAACGACAAATGTATCAATAAGAGTTGTTGATGAAACTGATACTTCACATCCTTCTCAAAAGTTGAGAATGCCTCATTATAGTGGGAGGGTTGTGCAACAGCCTGATCGGTACATAGATTTAAATGAAACTCAAGTCATCATACCAGATGATGGTTTAGAGGATCCATTGTCTTTTAATCAAGCAATGAACGATGTGGACAAAGACCAGTGGATTAAAGCCATGGACCTTGAAATGGAATCTATGCATCTCAATTCTATTTGGGATCTTGTAGATCAACCGGAAGGGGTAAAACCCATTGGTTGCAAATGGATCTACAAGAGAAAATGAGACCAAGCTGGTAAGGTACAGACCTACAAAGCTAGACTAGTGGAAAAAGGGTTTACCTAAAGAGAGAGGTTAGATTTTGAAGAAACCTTCTCTCTAGTTGCCATGATAAAGTCTATTAGAATACTCTTGTCCATAGCCACATTTTATGATTATGAAATATGGAAAATGGATGTCAAGACGGCTTTTCTGAATGGTTATCTTGAATAGAGTATCTATATATCTCCTGTCTCTTATACACATCTAGATGTGTATAAGAGACAGATGTTGTGTACTCGCCTCGATATATGCTATGTCGTAGGAATTGTCAGCAGATTTCAGTCCAATTCTGGTCATGACCATTGGACTGCTACTGTCTCTTATACACATCTAGATGTGTATAAGAGACAGGATATATGCTATGCCGTAGGAATTGTCAGCAGATTTCAGTCCAATTCTGGTCATGACCATTGGACTGCTATTAAAAACATTCTCAAGTATCTTCGGAGAACGAGAGCTTATATGCTCGTGTATGGTCCTAAGGATCTGATCCTTACTGGATACACTGATTCTGACTTTCAGATCGATATTGATTCAAGAAAATCAACTTCGGGGTCAATATTCACTCTTAATGGAGGAGCAGTTGAGTAGAGAAGCATCAAACAGAGTTGTATTGCGAACTTCATAATGGAAGCTGAGTATGTAGCTGTAAGCGAAGCAGCTAAAGAAACAGTATAGCTCAGATAGTTCCTGACAGATCTGGAAGTAGTTCCTAACATGCATTTTCCTGTCACTCTCTACTGTGACAACAGTGGAGCAGTTGCAAATTCAAAGGAACCACGAAGCCATTAAAGAGGAAAGCATATCAAACGGAAGTACCATCTCATCAGGGAGATTGTAGATAGAGAAGACGTCATTGTCACTCAGATTTCTTCCCAAGTCCATTTACGAAGGCCCTCTCGGATAAAGTGTTCGAGGGTCACCTAGTAGGACTAGGTCTACGAGTTTTGTATCACTAGGACAAGTGGGAGAATTTATGGGTATTGTAATGCCCTAGTTTATTATATTTGTATATTTTATTCTCTCCATGTAAAATCAACATTGTATATATTTATATATATTGATCCACTGGAGTTTTAGTCCAAGTGAGAGTATTGTTGGGTTTTATGTCCTAAAAACTCGAAGTTTGTAAAATGATTAACATTTTCTCTAATCAATATATTTGTTATTGATCTTATAAATTGTATGAAAATCTAAATCCAATAAACTAAGACCCATGACTATTGTATAAGTACTTGAACTTTATGTGGAGATATAAGAGTGGATCAGGTTTGAGTTAATAGTCAAAATGATCTATGATACATGAATGAGGTTGGGTACCTTATTCTCGTAATACCATTGGATGCGGCCTACTCTGTAGTTGTTACAAAGAGTTGTAAAGTGCTACATACGATGTGATCCTAATTCGTACATGTTATGACATGAGGAGTAGGGGCATCCTATGCAATGAGTTTGCATAAGATCAGGACCAAGAAATAAATCACTCTTACTTTATAACGTTGTTTACTGTTTAAGACTGACTATTTCACCTAAATGACCTAAATAACTCGATCTTAAACCTAAGCTAACTATGAACTCCTGTTTATTCGGGATTGCCCTTATATTTGCATAGTTGAGAGTTGGCTCAACAGTGCCGGCTCAATAAGTCTCCCATTTTAGGGGCAAGACCAGATAGATAGCTGGGGACATAGGGTGCAAGACGGAGTTCATGCCTACCTGATTTAGGGATAGGAGAAAGGTTGTTCTCTCAAGTATTGAATCCAGGTCTTGAACAAGGAGCCCCACCTTCTCACTGGGCTGAGGGAGTTTGGTTTGGTGATTGGATTACAAACCAGTGGTTCATTAGAGGATCAGTAGGGACTTGAGGAATAAGACGTAAACTCTAGGATCAAACAGATATTTGACCCAACCGTTATTACGAACAACCTGTGAAGGGTCGACTTGCTGATTATGGTTAAATCATGTGGACATAATATATCTATAGTGAGGGGAGTGCAACTATGGGCTTTAGTGGAATGACCCATTAGTTAACGAATAGAGATTAATTTGGTCTAATGAGTTTAGCCAATTAATCCCGGATCGTTGAAGCCCATGATCTGTAGATTCGCGAGGTCCACCTACTAGCTCGTAACGGACTAGCTCTAGAATAGCGTGTTAAGTTAATTTGAAACGTTCAAATTAGAATTAAGGAAATTAGTAATTATATGAGATATAATTATGTTTAATTTTAGAATTAAACGGAATAGGAGAATTTATATACTTAAATATGATTTAAATATATAAAGATGGATATGTGTTAAAATTAATTTAATATTTGATATTAAATTAATTAAGTTTTATTTAATAATTAATTTATGAAATTAATTAATTTTTCATTTTTAAAATCAAAATAGATTTTATAAAATCAAAATTTGATTTTTAGATAAAATTGAAAAATTGGAAAACGAAACACACTTAAATGGAAAATGAAGTTTTTCCATTATCCATCACCTAACTAGCTCACACATATTGCAATATTTTGTCTTGTCTTCTCCAAGCATGAGCTACAACTCATGCAGCTCTTCTCTTTGCATGTTGATCTGCAATATAATGAAGAGATTGGAGTGAAAATCGAGCATGCAATCCATAGAGTTTTTGAAAAAAAAAACTGGTTTGAAGAAAGGTTCTTCAACAAGGTTGCAGCAGTGAACTTTTCTCCTTCATCACTTGATTCAAGCTTGTTTTGAGTCCCACAACTCAATCTATTGCACCTAGAGAATAGTGGGAAAGATATTTAGGTGTTCTACAACAAGATATGGAGAAGATAGCAGCTGGAGATGGAGCTTTGAAGAAGTTCTACAAGAGGTATGTCTTGAAACTCACTTTTTCTGCAAAAGTATGCTTTATATTTTGCCAAAATTAGTGAATTTGAATGCTTAGATGATCCTTCTGCTTTCGCCGCTGATGATACAATCCTACAATTGGTATCAGAGCATCAAATAAGCATTCAATTCGATTTGGTTTGGTGGGTGTTTTATATGAGAAATATGAAACTGATGCATTGATATGGTTTTCTGAGTTTTGGCTGTTTAATTCTCTTTAATTTCTCATTTAAATTTGTAATTAGCTCTTGCTTGATGAGCTTTAATGTGTTTCCAAGAGTCTGTAATTTATTTGGAGTCATTAGAGTTGAAATTAAGCTGTAAATCGAGGAAACAAGCGAAGAGGTCGAGTTGCAGTTCCAGAAAATCAGCCTTTGTTCTTATCGTCGCTGTGGTTCCAGTTGCTAAACGATCGTCTAGATCTAGATGCTATACGATGTGAAGAAAATCTAGAAGATCGTATAGCAATGGGTGCTGATCGTTGTGATGTTGAACGCTAAACGATCGTGTACCTGCGGAGCTAAACGATGCGTTCAATTTCTATACGATAGCATTAAGCGATCATTTAGCTTTGGCGTGGGAACTAAACGATACGTTGAATTTACTATATGATGGTACTATGCGATCGTTTAGCAACGATGTGCGCTAAGTGATGCGATGAAGTGCTACACGATAGCGCTGAGCGATCATTTAGATGCGGAGCTAAGCGATCATATAGACAAAGTGCTAAGCGATGCGTTAAAGTTTATATGCGATGGAACTAAACAAATTGCTTATCTACGATGTTGAACGACGTGACGATGTTCTATACGATGGAGCTAAGCGATCGTTGAGCTACGGCGGATACTAAAACGATGACATGCAGTGCTAGACGATGGTGTTAAGGATCGTTTGGTTCTATACGATAGAACTAAGCGATTCGATGAAGAGTTATACGATATCCCTGAGTGGTCGCTTACTATGATCGTTTATCTTTGATCGGGAGCTAAACGATGCATTGAGTTGCTATGCGATAGCATTACGCGATCGTTTACCTCTATGCGACAGCTAAGCAATGCGTTGAGTTGTTATGCGATAGCACTACGCGATCGCATACCTTCGCATATCATCTGATCCGCGAGATAGTGTATCGAGGGGAAGTGATCGTCATGAAGATCACATCGGAGCACAATGTTGCTGACCTGTTTACGAAGGCTCTCACGGCTACAGTGTTTGAGGGTCACTTTCAAAGCATGGGTCTATGAGACCACCTGCAGCTGGACTAGGGCAAGTGGGAGATTTTATTGTACTGGGCCTTAGTGCCCTAGTTTATTACTTTGTGCTTGTTTTTGTACACCCCGCTTCGCTTAGGACAAGTGGGAGATTGTTGGGGTTGATGCCTTAAAGTCTCGTATCCTGTAGTTTGTAAACAGTTTGTACGAACATTTGTGATGTATAATATATGATATTTACTTCACTTTTTGTTTTTGCTCATTTGGATGTTTTATTTACTCTACCACAAACCAATAAACTAAAATCCCTGGTTGTCTTTATGTAACTTAAGCATGTATATGGTGACATACAAATGGATCGTATCTTAAGTGATAACCAAAACGGTCTGTTGTATATGGATATAAGAGGGAAACCTTATCCTGGTAATGCTACGGATGCGGCCCACTTTGTGGAATAGTCACAAGTATTGTGACTTGTCACAGATGGTCTGATCCTGATCATTTGTGTAGGGGACATGCGAGCAAGGGTGTCCTATATAAAGAGTTTTTATAAGACCTGACCACGAAGTGTTAACGTCTCGTTATATAACACCGTTTATGACAAAGACTTCATTTCACTAGGATGATCATAGGTAACATGACCTCAATTCTGAGTGAGTTGAGAACTTCTACTATTGAGGGCGGTTCTTTGATTTGCATGGGTGTGAGTGGCCAGGTCACCGACTCAAACCTACCACTTTGGGGATTTGTCTGCTTCTTCCCCGAAGTAGGGGTAAGTAGATAGATAGCTCCCTTAAGGGCTGATCCTAGGGCTTGAACGATGTGATGCCACACACCTTCTCATTGCCCGAGAGGTGTTCACACATAGTTAGACTATGTTGTATTGTTCATTAGAGGGATTAGTGGTACTTAAGAAATGAGATGTAACTACAAGGGCAAAAACGATAAATTAGCTCAGTTGTACTTACGAGCATCTATGAAGGGTTATCGTACTCATGATTGGTTATATCCAATGGACACAGAAATATATCTGTGGTAAGAAGAGTTTAGTTGTCAGTCTTTAGTGGAATGTCTGGCAGTTAACGAATGGTGGATCTCGTAGCTAAAGAGTTTAGTAATCTATTCACGTACCTTTGGAGCTTTGAGCCATAGGTCCATAAGATCCCCTTGGTAGCTTGGATACAAGTTGAGAATCAGTTTTGGGTCAGTTTGAAATGTTCAAATTGACAAGAGAGAGTTCGATTATATATGATATAATTAAACTTGTTAATTATATATGATATGATTGACTAAATGTATGAGATACATTTTTTTTGGAGGAAATTGGATATAAATATGATTTATATCAAGTAGAAGAGAAAACACTATAGTTGATATATGATATAAAATTATAGGTTATGAATATCATATGATTATATTTATTATTTTATTAATTAGACGGTTATGAGAAAATTGGCTGGCATTTTCTCCGAATTTGTACGTTAGTGGGAAGTTCAATTCAGTTCTAGTAACTGAAGAATAAAATGAAAATGGTTTTCATTTTTTCAGAGACATGCACAATCACTCACGGTTTGTTAGCATTCTATCACTTAGTGATTGCAGTGCTTATACGATAGCGCCAGCTTAACTAAACGATCGCACACCTACGTCTGCGTTTTCTTAAACGATCACTTTCTGTTTACTAAATGATCGCTTAGCGCCTGAGCTGATCTAAACGACGTACAGACGATCACTTAGCTTTTACTACACGATCGTGTACCGCGAACTAAACGATCAAGCACCCGACTATACGATAGTCTTTCATTCTCCCAGTTGCTTGATCTTAGTACATGATAGTCTTTCCTCCTCACCTCTACCAATTTCATCAAAGCCCACCCTTTGGATTCTCACTACTGAGGCCTCCGAGTGGTGGTGTCATCCCTGTTGCCTGTTGTTCGTGTAAAGCTATTCGTATAAACGACCGAGGCATTTCTAGACTAGCAAGAGCGAGAGGAGTTCGTTCACGGAGAGAGTGAGATTTCAAGTGAAGAAAAGTCTTCAACTGATATGTTTTCTCAGTTTTTGTTTTTTATCCTTTAAGCATGCCAGTAATTTAGTGTTATCAATGCATATTTATATGTTTGTATGTATATGTGGAAATTCTGTCACAATGAATTGGAAAGATCCGCTTCCGCTCATAGGTACTCTTGTATAAGAGTTCCTTTAATTGGTATCAGAGCCAGGTTTCTGATATTCTAAATTCATTGCTGCAAAGAATTATATTTACATTCTCGGTCGGTGCAGCATGTCTACTCTCTGTTTTAATTGTTAAATCGTTTGTGGATGTGTGGATTAATGGAGTTTTCTGGGATGAAACCTCGATTTGGTAAATTCTTTTATATTTCCAGTTAATTGTAAAGGCCCCTGCATTTTTTGGCATAATTGATTGCTATCAAGTCTACAATTTCGAAGTTAATTTGAGTTTTGAGTCATTCGTGAAGAATTTCGGAGCAAGTGTTGTTGTTTTTCAAGAAAGAAGACGACCAAGCGTTGGTCGAGTCGTGTAGACGATGGAGTAGACAATCACTAAGTATCGGATGCTCGGGTGTCGTTTAACATGCGCACGCACTAGACGATCGTATATCTCAACAAGTCTCATCGCTTAGTTACTAACTATACAATCGCGAAGTAAATGCGTGGTAAATCATTTACCTTTCACGTGTTAAGCGATCGTCTAGACGATCAGACTTCGCAGCCTCATTCTCGTCTAAGAAATCGTTTAGCTTTCGCGCTATCGTCTAGTGTGCGCTACACGATCGTTTACCTGGAAGCGTTTACTAAACGATGGAGCTTTGCCCGGTGGTTCAAGACTTGATTCATCTGTGAACTGGTTTACTCGGTGGAAAAATGTAATAGATAGAATTTTTCATTCAGGTTTTGTGTTGGTTCATCCCGGTTCATTAATCTATGGTTTTATACAAGAGATGTATGTTTAATTATATGTCATATAGTATGCACATATAGAAAAATCCCACCTTCGGTTATGCATTGGTCATACATCATCTCTTTATTATAAGTGTTATGATTTAGAGAAGCGTGATTTAAATTACATAAGAGCATGCCCATGCATCATATAATATAAGTGTTATATTTATGCATGCATAAAAAGCATTGACATGCATCATCTTTATATTATAATTGTTATAGTATAAGGGTGAATGATAGCATGTTTGTTTGATTATAGTATAAAAGATTGGAGTTGAAGTCAAATTCTCTTTAAGCTTGTTAAAACCATCCTTGCATTCATCATTGAAATCAAATGTAACATCTTTTTTAAGTAGGCTAGACAAAGGAAGTGCAATTTTTTAAAAGTCTTTAATGAACCTCCGGTAGAATTCTGCACTACCGAGAAAAGAGCACACTTCCCTAATGTTTTTAGGATAAGGAAAGATAGCAATGACACTTATTTTTGCTTTATCTATTTATATGCTTTTAGAAGATACAAATTGTCCTAAAAAAACTCCGTAAGAAGCCATGAAGTGACATTTTTCATAATTCATGACTAAATTTATTTATATACATCTTTTTAAAACCAAACTCAAATTGTGTAAACAATCTTTAAAAGAATTACTATACATAGTGAAGTCATCCATGAAAATTTCTATGCACTTTTCTACGTAGTCGGGGAAAATACTCATCATACATCGTTGAAACATACCTGGGGTGTTACATAGCCCAAATGGTATTCTCCTAAATGCATATGTACCATAAGTGCACGTAAAAGTAGCCTTCTGAAGTCTATACATATTCTCCAGTCGTTTTGTACTCTCATTAGAATCATCTCACCATTTTCATTTTTTACAATGGTCATTCTGGTTTTCTTTGGTACCACATGTATCTAACTTACCCATTAGCTATTTGGGACTGAGTATATTATTCCGGCTTCAAGGAGCTTGAGGATTTCCTTGTGAACAATTTCCTTCATGGTTGGATTTAGTCTTCTTTGAGGTTGAACGGTTGTCTTGGTTCTGTCCTCTAGAACAATTCTGTGCATGCAAAGGGAAGGGTTTATCCCTTTGATATCATCTAAAGTCCAACCAATTGCTTTCTTGTAGTTCTTCAATGTTTCCACTAGTGTGCATTCTTTAGAAGACGTGAGTTCTTTAGATATGATTACTAGAAAGGCTTTCTCTTCTCCTATGAAAACATACTTGAGGTGTGAAGGGAGAGCCTTAAGCTCGATCCCTTGTACCTGAGATTCAACAACATCATTATTAGAAGAATTATCATTCAAATCAAAACCATTAGAAGTAAACAAAGAGTCAATCGAAGAGTCATCATCATCAAGATCAATGGTGGGGTAACCAAACAATCCAAATTTCCATCAATAGAAAATAATAATTCATCAAACATATCACATGTATCTATGGAGCAACGAGACAAATATTCCTCTAAAAATTTCATGGCATCATAAATATTGAAAAACTTTATCTCTCCATCAAATTCTACTGATAAAAACCCCTTATCTACATTGATCCTATTTTTTGCTGTTCTCATGAAGGTCTACCAAGTAAAATATTAGAAGTAGAGTAAAATATAAAAATCAACTGGAAAGATTAATTCACCAACTCTTAAAAAAACATCCTCTATCATGCCTAGGGGTTAAATATAAGATATATCGGGTAGTTGTATGCAAACATTCGTTTTTTTGTAAGTCATTCAACTTAAGGTCTTCATAAACATGAAAAGGCATGACATAAATATCATTTTTAAATGAGGGAGGGAGTTACAACTCCCTTCCCCTCTTTTCTCTCTATCCACATAAGTGGATATATGAATCTTTTAATTATAGATAGGAGAGAGTCTCCTTCAACCACTTAGTTGATCTTCATCGTCTTTTTAGTGTGAGAAAGACAGAAAGAGTTCTGCAAGTTTTTGGTTGTTGGTGAACAATCTACAAACTTCCTCCTCTCCACTCATCTAATTTCTCTCATTCCAAAATATCCAAATCCCTACTCCATGGTTCTCTGCCTGAGAATACCGAGGAAACCATTGTGGTTGTGTTCGTATTTTGTTCGAGGGATTCTTGAAGATAGTCATCAAAGGTATGGGTTTCTGAAACTCTTAGTTTTTTCTTTTGTTAAAGCATGCTATAATTTATGTAAATGCATATCTTGTTCTTTATTAAAAAAAAAAAAAAAAAAAAATGAAAGATGGGAATTGGGACGATATTTCCTCCGCTCATGGTTCCCTTCAATTTGGGATCCTTCACTCGCAAGGTTTGTTCCCTTGCTTTGCCCATGTTGTTTGGTTGAGGTTGTTCTTCTTGATATTAGTTCAACTCTTCAAGTTCTTGTTCTTTTTCTCTTTCCCTTTGTAATCTCCTCTCCTCAAGGTTTATATCTACAACAAAATCACAAAGAAGATTCTGAGAAGAACCGGTCATGCATAAAAGAAAATAAAATCACACAATCTATTTTTGAGGATATATATATATATATATATTTCTTTTATTTTTTTTTTCTTCTCGAAAGGAATTAAAAATTCTAAAAGGCCAATCACACCGTTCCCCGATATCGTCTCCAATTTGTTCGGTGCTAAAAATAGGTGTAGTTAGTTCTATCTAACTCAAATTACAGCTAAAACTATTACATAGCAATAGTGGAGTAAAAGATCGATCCCAGGGGAACCTCTTTAAATTGGCCAAAAATGAACTTTTGAATTCAAAAAGATAACAATGTGGGTTTGTTTGTAAAGAAACTAACAAGAATCAAGCTAAAGTACAAGAATCGATAAAAAAAAGAAAATAGTAATGAAAGAAATGAGAGAGATTATGTAATAAATTTCAATGGGAAAATGAATCTTGGGGGTTTTAAGTAGATTTAGCAATTTCTATCATGGACCTTAATAAAATTTATGCAATTAAGTTGTTCCATAGTCCATTAAGGATATACCCTAATGCCCTAATTACCCAATTAAACAATTAACTCTAACTTAGTTCTTAATTGCATTTCACAGTTAGTCCCTAAATTGCATTAAACTCATGAGATTTCTTAACTATGACAATTCTTGAAATCAAAAGATTGAAAATTCAAAATTGATTGTATGAATGTTCTAAATTAGTAGGTTCTTTCAAGAAAATAGGAAAAGAAATCCAAGTTTTCTATCAAGATTACTAATTCTTGCAACCTAATTACAATTTTGTTACCGAACTATGTAATTTTGTATACAAAATTTTATTAAATTTGAGTTGTCAATTCATTTTTAATCAATTTTATTCAAAATCTCAGCAAGAACATTCAAGAATAAGTAGTTACATGAAGAAATTCAAAGAAAAATTTCAAGAAAATACTAATCTACATAATTCCTCAAGATAAAGACTTACCTACTCATGGAGATGTAAATTCTTGAAGAATTCCATTGAGAATTGTATGATTGGTACAAGGAATGAAGTGATTTTGACATAATCTCTCTAAGATTTACAAAGAATAGCTCTTAGGGTTCATGGGAATCGAAATCTCTCTCAAAAAAATGAAATTCTTCCTTGAGTTGAAGTCTAAAACTGAAGAATTTGTACTGAAGAGGGTCGCAGTGTTGCGACCCTACAATTTTGAAGGTTGACGCTGGCTTGCACAGGCACGCGCGCGCACATTTTTTTTATTTTTTCGTCATTCTCCAGAGTGTTGCAACGCTATGTAGAGCATTGCAACGCTTCCCTATTTTGCAAGAAAATGGTGCTTTTTGTTTTGTAGCATCAAGGCAGCGTTGGGTTGTGTTTTTTTAGGAGCATTGCAACACTCGAGCATTGTTGAAGTGTGCTAATTTGCTTTAGCTGAGGGGTAGATTGGTAATTTGGCTTCCATCTTCTTCTTAAGTGATTCTTTTGGTCTATTTTGGCTTGATTTAACTCCAAATTCTTTGTGACGATTCCACTGATGTTGGGATCATATTTTACCTATAAAATATACATTTTAAGCAAAGAATTGAAGTAGAATCAATGGAATTAACATATAAATTATGGTTCTTTTCAAAACCTAACAAGAGGAAACAAAATCACTTATATTTGAAAGACTCTTCGAATTTGGATATCTTTTTATTTGAAGCCTCTATGTTTTCTTCTCCACACACTTATTTTAACATTACAAATACCAATCCTATTCATAGGATTATCATGGATGAATCTAGATCGATAACTCTCACCTTAATTAAACACATGAAACCTTTAAAGTCCTATACTTATTCATTTAACTCTCACCTTAATCTAACTCTCCAATGCATGAGTTTACCAACTTTCATCCATTAATATATTTCTCCCAAACAACTTAATTCATGTATAACTTATCTTGAATTAAAACATGCATTTAACTTTCAACATTCTAACATCACGACATTAGTAATTACATCAAACCCTTCATTGTGGTAAAGGCCAGAATGCAGTTTTTCCCCTCCCTGAAGGGGTAAGGATGCAAAAATTATATACTAAACCACAAGCTTTGACATGTGATCTGGAATCTGGAATCTTTAATTATTTCCATTCTTCAAAAAGAGAGTAAGTTAAGAAAACAAAGGGTTTTTTTTTTAGTAAGCTTGTGAACTGACACTCTCTTAAAAACTGAGAGAGTAAGTAAGAAAATAAAAGGGTTTTTTAGCAAGCTTGTGGACTGACACTCTAATAAGTAATTTGTAAAAATTTCATTTGGCTAAAAAACAAAGACGAAATTGGGGTGGAAAAAAAGTAATTACAGAATATAAGAAACAATAAATAGCTACAAACATGTAAAGCCAAGGTGATCCATCATATTCGCCAAAAAAACACACACACACCACCTAAATTTTTTACTTTAAACAAACTCACAGTTTCTCCAAATTCAGCCAACCCCTCCTTTGTCTCTTATTCTCTACCAGAAAGAGAGAGAAAAAGGAATTATCACCACCACATGACCGCCCCATATTTCGCCTTGTAAAGGTGGATTTATAACATATATAACCCCATTATATTTGTCTATTGCTTCAAAGGGGAGTAGCTGTGCTAAGAGTTGGCAAAAATGGCTCCTCCATTCTCCTCTATTTTCGTTTTCTCTCTTCTGTTTATTGGTGCCTTCGTGCAAGCCTATGAACGTAAGCCCTTTTCCATATTTTCTTTTTCCAATCAATCTTCCCATTAAGTTTTCTCTTCTACTTTCCTGGAAATAAAACAATATGGATTTGTTCGTATTGGTTGAATGATTATTCTAAAGTGGTTTGTTTTTGTTTTGGCTTTTGGGTGGACAGAGGCGGGGCAATCTGCTGAATTTACTTATGAGGGCTCACATGGACCTGAAAATTGGGGAAGCTTGAGCCCAAGTTATGCAACTTGCTCCAATGGGAAATCACAGTCACCGATAAACATTGTGAAGGATAACGCCGTGATTGGCAAGCACCTTCAAACACTAGTCAGAGGATACCACGTTGCTAATGCTACACTTATAAACAATGGCTTCAACATTGGGGTCTGCCCTTTTTTAACCTTTTAACTTTCCACTCTCTTCGTCTCTTTCACCCTCCCAATGTCCGGACATACAAAATTTACAGATAGAAAAAATGTCAAATTATTATTTATAAAATTAACAAAAAAAATACTGATAGATAAATAGATTTTTATCAACATTTATCACATGGTACTAGTGATAGACTTCTATCAGTATCTATCACATATCACATGGTACTAGTGATACGACTTCAGTTTTGTTTTTATCATTGATAGACTTTCTATCTGAGAGATAAAATTTTGCTATTTTGTGTAAATAGTTTCTTATTTTTCTATTTTTGACAATTCAAAAGAAAATTATTTTTTATTTCTATTTATAAAAAAAACAGTTTCATATTGGCTTTTTTCTTGTTTTTAGAATAATTTTTAGATTATAATTTTATAAACTAACAATTTTCCATTAAAGAAAGAAAGAAGAAGAAAAAAAAATGGTTTTAATATCTTCATATTGATTTTCTTAAAGAGAAAAAGAATCAATTGCAATCCTTTTTATTTTTTTCCCCATAATAAATTGCGAATCAAATGAGATAAAAAAAAAGGGGGTAAAAATGACTTTTAAACTTTGAATATTCCATTCTTAGAAACTTATTTGAATTGAAAATTCCTCTCTTAATTAAATTCTAAAGAATAAGTCAAAAACATTCTTTTTATAAATAAAATAATTATTTATTTAAAAAAAAAAAAAAAGCTGCGAGACAAAGACACCTACTAGATTCACACATATTTATTTATTATTCAGACATTGTGAAAAATCAACAATAAAATAATAAAATTAAAAAAAAAAATTGAAGCTATATTGACACACTTTTTTTCCTTTTAAAATCAGATGCACTTTGGGGAGAATTCAGGTGGAGTAGCTGTCATAGATGGTAAAAACTACAGCCTCCAACAATTGCATTGGCACTCTCCTTCCGAACACCGCCTCGACGGCGAGCAGTATGTTCATTTCCATCTCTCTCTCTCTTCTCAGGCCTCTCTCTGGGCTGGCCCATTATAGGCCCAGCCCATATAATTATCAGGCTGCCCATCCTTTTGGACATTTAGAGTAGCTATAAGCCTATAACAGAAAAAGAGATCTTTCCTAAATATTTTTTCAAAAATTTGTATACCTTGGAAAGTTAATTCTAGCCTAGTTTTTCTAGCTAAATTAATAAATTATGGGCTAAATCTATGAAATAGACTTAGTCTATTTAATAATTGCCAATATCTTTTCCATCTCCTATATTGCTTTTCTAATTTTGCTCTTAATTTTTTCAAAGTTTCAATTAAGTTCTTCCATAAAAAAGAATCATTTCTCCTTGATTGGTATATCCAAGTGTCATGCTCATATGTCCAAATATGTTATTAACATAGGACTAATTTAACAGTTTTTTCACATTGAAGACTACCTATTAGAAGATTGAGTGCTATTTGCAGCATAAATTTTATTAAAACAATGGTACCTCGCATCCTGTCTCAAGAATATGAACACTGAAGTGAATAGAAGATTTCAGAAAATTTTGACTCAATTTGATTTGTATTTTTAAGCTACATTAACATTTTGATGACTTAATTCATGAAACTTCTCATTTCTAGACATGTCTAAAGACCAGACGGACTTAGAAAACTGGTTCGAATTTCATCATAAAAATCAATCTAAATCTGCTCAAGTTTATCTGTTATATAAAGTTCGAGGAATTTTGGATTTGAACTTACCTCCGTGCTGTCCGAATCGAACAGATTTGCAGCCGAGCTTCATCTACTCCATCGGGCAGACGACGGCAGCCTCGCCGTCGTAGGAATCCTCCTCCAAATCGGCGAGGCCGACCCCCTACTCGCAGACGTACATCAATGAATTACTCAATTTCATCCTCTCACAATATACATTTGCCAAAAAAAAAAAACACACACACACATGCACACAATCATAATCACCATCACAGCAACCGTAAAATCGTGTGGCTAAATTGCAGATACACGACAAATTGGTGGAGTTAGCCAATGAAAGCTGCGGCAGCAACGAAGAGGCTCACATTGCAGTAGGAGGCCTAGACATAAAGCACTTGAGGAAGAAGACTCGCAAATACTTCAGATACATCGGCTCTCTCACAACTCCTCCCTGCACTGAGAACGTCATATGGAGCGTTCTCGGCAAGGTAAATCTAAATCTAAATCTCCATTTCTCAAACTCCTCATACAGCGGAAACAGAACGCAACGCGATTACTTTACGCCTTACAAATTAGGGCATAACATTGTAAAAATTACCTCGCAGGTGAGGACGATTTCCCAGCAGCAAATTGAATCACTGAAGGCGCCATTGAATCCGGTATACAAGAACAACGCCCGACCGGTACAGCCGCTCAATGGCCGGAAGATTGAGATCTACGACGAGCTCAGCGAGCACTGAAACCTTTCCTTCTCTCTCGCGCGCCTTCACTTTGCCGCTCAACTTACAATCAGTTTAAGCAAAGGAGGGAGTTCTTAATTACTAAATTAAAACTTCAAAAAACAAAAGGAAAAGAAAAAGAAATGGATGCATAAATACCATTATAACCTTTCTATTTTGTATCCTTCCGTGGATTGATCGAGTAGTAAATGGCAATTTCACGCTTACTCCCTAATTACTTCTAAAATTACAATTTACCTTTATTTNCTCCACTAATCATTACTGACTGTGGCAAAAAACTCCTCAATCCCATGCATTTGTGGAAATTCAATTGCTGCTAATACCTTAATCACGAGGAATTTACATATTTAGGAATTAAAAGTCCCAATTTATATATTAATTAAAAATTATGCTTAAATTTATGAAACGGTTAAATTAAAATGTTATCCTATTTAATAGGTCTATGAATTTGAACTGGTTTTTAATAAATCTCAATTTTTTTCAATTTTATATAAATATATTTATGATATTTTAAAAGTGTATAGAAATTAAACGTAAGATATTAAATTCGAATCATGTTAGTAGAAGTTCAACATAAGAGATTAAATTCGAATCATGTTAGATATAAAATTCAATCAAGTGATTTATGAATTTAAAATCAAATGTCGAATGAATCTATAAATTTCAAGATAATAATAAATTTGACCACATGAAGTTACCATAGTATACTAAACTAGTAATTTAACATACCTCAAAATATTTGTATACTAATATTGTCTTCTTACTGTCAATTTTTTTTGTATATCATGGGTAAAAAGAAATCTTATAATCAATTACATATCATTAAATTTTATTTAAATGTAATCTCTAATAATTTCATCCACGGGTTTACTGGGCGATGACGGTGCTGTTTGTTAGAGGAGGATTGAAGAACGTGATGATGAAGAGGAAAAGAAAAGAAGAAGAGTCCACGTCATTTAAAAAAAATATTATATTAATAAAATTATCAAATCAACAAAAAAAATTCATTATTTGACCGTCACATCATTTAATCTTTAGTCAACTAACCATCTACGTAATCTCTAAAACCATTTAAGAAATATTTCTCAAATTTCAACATTAAACTGTTAGTTTTGAAATTTCATGGACTAAACTGACATGACCTCAAACTTTACGTACCAAAATGTATTTTGTGCTTAACCTGACCAAAAGCATACAGATATATAATCCTCAATCAAAAGACTTATATTATTAAATAAAATAGGAGTACTTTTATTTTAATTAATAAATAGATAAATGAAATAATGAATAAATGGATAAGAATGAGTTGAATGCTTCAAATAAAATGAGAATTGGACAATATGTGATTGGTGGGGCAATCAATTTATAATATAATAAAACCAAAGGAGTCATCAATTAGGGGATGGTTGAATTGAGCTATATTAACTAACAATTCAGCTAAGTGATGTAGCAATGGAAGTACTCTATGAAAATAAAAAAAGAAGAGAAGAAAAAATAGATAAACACAGAAATTATAGTGGTTTAATCTCAGGGTGAGATTTACATCCACTGTGAAAGGTCTCTCAATCTTCTTTACTAATATTGATTATAGGAATACAGAGGAATTTCTTTTGGAAGAGGAAATACAAAGTTCTCGTTATCACAGCAACAAGAAGAAAACACTTAAATAGCCAATGTTTCAGAATTTGCATAGTCATACTCGATCCTCGATAGCATCTTACTCGATGCTCGATCACTCACTTACATGCTTACTCGCTTCCTCGATGCTCCCCTAAACGCTTGCTCAACCAGCCATTTAATTACATAAGGGGAAATACTTCAGCTGGAACCACTTCACGCACGATAAAATCCTTGAAAGGAGAAACGAATTCAGGTGACATACCTCAACTAACCAATCCCGTGTTGCCTATTGTAACAAATTTAGTGGAGGAATATTCTACTTCCAACTCATTCACAAACAGCTTGATGATGGGCCTACGAAACAACAATAAGAATACTCTTTCCTTGCAGACTACAAAGAGTATACCAAGCCCAATTAGAAGCCAAATTAATGTGCTGAAATAAGACAAATCCACTCAATATAATAAATGGCCAAAATGTATTAGGCTAGCAATAAACCACAACAGGGGCCTTTGAGGCAAGAATGTTGGTTATTATAGTCCTATGTTATTATAATAGTTTGTACTTGGGTATAGATTATTTTAGTTTGGGTTATACCAGTGTAAACTATTTAATTTGAGAAGTAAATAGTAAACATTGCAGCAAAGAATTAAACAATAATATGAATGTAAATAGTAAAAACTGTAGCAAATAATAAATACGGTAGCAAATTGAGGTTTTGAAATAGTGTTGACGGTAGCTAATTGGGGACTACAAAATAATATTTACTATAGCAATAAGTGATTATTATAGTCTTATAATAGTTCTTGCCCCAAACGCTCCCTTAATTTTCTCCTTCCTAGAAGTAGGTCTTAGTTATATACCGTGCCCCCATCTTTATCTTTTCTTTTCTTTTTTCATTATATCAGACCAATTCATTCTTGCTAATCTCTTTTTTTTTCTATTATTATTTAAGTTTTATTCCCGCTAATGTAAGCATAGTTCAATCCTCTTCTACATATGCCTAATGCACAAGCTCCCCTTCACCTTAGAGGTATCAAACACGCTAATCAATTGAGGTAATATATAGGATGTCATTCTCATATCTAGTCCTATCTCTTAAATCATTCTTTGTTTTCGTTAAAAACTGCAATTTAATTCTACATTTAAATTAACTTGTGGTACTTTGAGTATTATGTTTTTCGAGTTACTAATTGACTTCTAAAAATATTAGTTTTCCTATATTTGAATCATCTTTAACTCGATGTTTGTTATCATTCACAATGTAACTAACAAATTTGAAGAGTTATCAAAATGTAACAAGTAGTTGAACAAATTATAAGTATATGTCACGTCGATGATCTACTAATAATGTTAACAACAAAAAAATGAGTAGAAACATAGTCTAAAATTTACTTTTAAAAAATTTAAATAAAAGCCTAAACCGATTGGTATGGGGTTGGTGGGTTCGGTGGATTTGAGTGGATTTTTATGGGGAAGATGAAGTTTTATGAAGTATCTTCTAAATTTCTTCATTTATTATCTACTTTTTATCAATAGTTTAAAAAACCGAGTCAAATCTTGAAAACTAAAAGAAAAAAAAAAAAACAAAGTTGATTTTAAAAAATTGTTCTTGGTTTTTTGAATTTAGTTGAGATTAACAATTGAACTTGAGAAAGATTCAAATCGTGGTAAAAATGGAAAGGAAATAGGCTTAACTTTCAAAAATAAAAAACGAAAAACGAAATAGTTACGGAACGAAACTTAATTATAATATAATTTTAAAGTTTCATGTGTCACGTTGAATAGTTGTTCAAGTGAAATTTTCCTATAATGTTTGGATAGAAAAATGATATTACAAGTCTGCATATGATACTACAACTCAGCTAATTGTGCAAGGTTGTTGATCATATTTTTTAAATGATGTGGTAGCTGAAGAAAGAGACATATATTTAAAGAAAATCTCATTCTTCCTCCTTTAGAATCACTTTGGTAGGTAAAGAGATATGCAAAATAAAAATGGTGGAAGAACAGCTTATTATATATGGGAACTCTTATATATTCTCTTATTTTATTTTCATTCAAAATATGTGTCGCATCACAACAAATTAATTTAAAGTTTTAATTATTTTTAAAACTTATAATCGACATAATTCAATAAGCCAACAGTAGAATTTAAATTAAACTATATTCTCAAATAAAAATATTTAATCAACGTCTCATTGGGTCTACTATTGTGAAACATAGAGGAAAAATATATATATATATATTTTTTTTTTACAACATGATTTTACATTTTGTATGCAAGTTGAACCATGGTGATTTTAGTCATAGACATTAGAGTTTCAATAGACATTTATCTCGTGTTGTTTTTAGTCTTCAACTCCAAATTAAAAAGATATTCTCTTACTTTTTACTAAACTATATATATCGTCACTACCTTATCCAATATAATTTTGATACATTATTGTAATATTTCATTTCAATAATTTGAAATAATTAAAATTTATATGGATATGTGAAATAAAGGTGATGCATTATTCAGAAGATGATTGTTCCACAAATAGTCCTAGCAATTACATAAACAGCCAGTAAAGTATCAACAACTTAATAGAAAAATAACACATAGAGATTGGTAACCTAATTGATGATAGACTATCTATGTCTAGCGGCAAAGTACCCAGAAAAGATAAATTCGCTAATATGAAGTCAAGTGTTTATAACATTGTACTTATCTGTAAAGTCGTCATAATAATTACAGTGACATATGTAGAGTCTAACTTATGTTGATCACCAAGGCTCTCTCTAGATGTGAGACTCCCTCTCAGTAGAACTTAGGCACCTCCTAAGTATGTGAGTATTAGTGATGAATCATTTGGGTTCCTTCTAAATGTGAGACAAATTCTCGCTGATGCTTTATCTTTCCACTATCAAATGAGACCGGTTTCACTTGATAAACTTAGGCTCCCCTAAGTTTGAGAACTCCTTCTCTGTTGATGAAGTCATAGGATCCTCCCCAAGGATGGGAACCTCTTCACAACCAACGATATTGTAGGCTCCCTTTAAGGCCAAGAACTCTTCTCAAGATTGCTTTTGATATCTCAAGAACAAGAATACTAGAATTTCAGAGTGCTTCGGTGAAGATTATAAAAACATAACTGTGTTCAAATCTCACAATACAAGCGACAATCATAGCAAGTCCACAAATCTGCTCTTTAAATAACTACAGTGGAAGAAGGAAAGTATTCCTAATTAATATCGATAGCCCATGAACATGGAACATATCTCAAAATAAGACAAAGCGGAATAATACGGATAATGAAATAAAATATTCTGTAAAATCAATATCCTCTGCAATATCCCGTAAACATATTATGAGACATCACCGATACTGTCTAAGGGATAAAAAGTCCAATAAGCTTAAATAAATATTTAGCCAATTTTAAAACTCTAACAACATGGACTATAGATGTATGCATGTAGAAGGAGAGGAGGGGAAGAAAGTAGAGATTTCTTTTTAGTTCATTATATTTAATTCTAATTTTTTTTATTTTAAAATATTTTAGGTCACCATATCTGATAATAATTAAACAAAAGCATTAAACGAGGAACTAAATTAAACCATTTTTTATACTTGAGAGATGATTCTACGATTTTGAAATTTATGGACGAAGTTGACAGATTGCTTAAATTTTATGGACCTAAAATGTAATTTATTCAAAATTAAAAAGCTAATTTACAACTAGGATTCTATAAGTTAAAAGAAAAATTAGATATAAAACATAAAATAAGTCTAGTAACTTACCATTTTCTTTTCTCAGAGGGAAAAAAAACTTTCCATTTCTTTTACTTAAATTTTCAAAAGGTTTATTTTCATTGTAACGATTTTATTATTTTGCTTAACAATTCTCTATAATTCCTTCACGTTCCGCTCTCAAACAGAAATTCTAAGTCAATTTTGAAAACAGAAAACAAGTTTTTAAAACTACATTTCTATTTTGAAAATATAATTTTGACTTGCCTTTTAAGTGCTTCAATAAATAAAGTTGGTAATAAAGAAATAAATTTATATAGATTGGAGTAGTACTCATAAGCTTATTCAATAATAGAAAATTAAAAATAAATAAATAAATAAGGCTTGTTTGATAAAAAAAAGAAAAAATGTAATTTTATCATTTTATGTCATCAAATTAATCAAGTTGAACTAATATAAATTCGATAGATATTTTTAAAAGTTATTTTTAGATCATGTGATTCAAATAGTGCAAATTCTGTAAATAATGTTCATTAAAATGCATTATTTATGTAAAAAAAAAGGTTAGAAGACTTTAATAAATATAATATTTTATATTAAAACTCAATTTATTTTCGTCAAATTAGAATATGTACAATATAATATTATAAATTGTATGATATTAAAAGCATGTTAACATACCATCCTGGTCAATTTAATTTGGAGGTTGTTCAATTTTTAGTCTATATACTTTCAAATCTTGAAATTGAGTTCTTATACATTCAATAAATCTTAGATTTAGTCTCTAAATAACTTTTTATTGAAATTGATTAAGTAATAATTTAAAATTTAATGAAAAAAATACAAAATGTAAATATATTTCCAAAATTTATATTGAAAATGCTAGAAGATAATAATTTTTTCCCTAAAAAATGATCGAATTTAGGATTTATAAAAAAAGTACCAAGATTAAAATAGAAACAATTCATAAATTATATTGATTAAAATAATATTTTAATCTAAAAAATAGTAATTATTCAAAATATGTTCATAAGTTAATTAATAATAATTTATATTCAACATATTATTCCGTGCCTAATTACAACTAATTCATAATTCGTAAATATATTATAAGAAACACATCTTTAATAATTATTTAAAGTAAAATTCAATTTCTAATACTAACTCTATTTTCATTTCAAAATTCTATTTTCAGCCGGTCAATCAAACAACTCTTGAAAACACATGTTGGAAATTCAAAATATATATAATGATTCTAAAAATTATGGGCCAAAATAAAATCACCCGCCAAATAAAACTTAAACCCAAAAACTACATCTCGGCCTATTTTTCATCATCATTATTATTATTATATTAAAATAGTACTTCTCAGCCTACATGATCAATGGTCCTTCCTGTCTAGTCCACTGCCTCTGCCTTGGCTTGTTTTGTCTCTAGTTCGATTATTGAGGCTTTTTTCGATGAGCATCATACCGCTAAAAATTTTAAATTCCTTCGTATCATTTTGTCTTTTTTTCTTTAAGTAATATCAAAATGGCTACTGTTGTAAATTTAATTGCCGTTCAGTCCTTCAATTATTTATTATTACTCTTTAGTCCCTAAACTACAACCTATTTCCATATTCCACCATACAAAAGCCATTATTTGAGTAGTTATTAACTGAACACAAAATTTACAACTGCTCATTCCAAAAAAAAAAAGGAAAAAAAATAATAATAACACAAACTTTTTTTTTTATCGACAAAACGACACCGTAAATGCAAATGAAATTGAAAAATAACTGCAAGAACAGTAGGCAAAATTACATGTGAAAAACCGTAGGGTTTTTTTTTTTTTTTTTTTTTTTTTTAACTTACTTACCTTGTGAAGCACGGGAGTGAGGTGAGGACGGTTAAATCAAAGTGCCACGTCATCCATCTACAATAAAAACAAAAAAAGGTCGGCCCACCAGAAGCCCACCTAATCCCGCGGGTCCCGCCGACAGCCCACGCCACAAGGTACCGAGAACCTCAGAGAAGCAGAGCATGCCGTCCGGCGATTATTCTCCATCGCCGACGACCCATGAACCGGATCGCCTCCCAGATGCGAACCGCTTCACGCCGCCCAAACCGGGAGGTTCGATCTCCACACTCCTTCTAGGACGAGATTCCGCAGTTAGTGCGTCGATGTTGAGCGCAATATTATCAGGTGCTTTCATTGCCGGCGAGTCTCCGGCAACTGGAGCGGTTGGTTTAACCGCTGGCGGTTTTTTCCAACCTCTGAAAAGATTCCGGAAAGTAGATAAGAAGCCGCGATGAGTGTCTTTCCGGTTCGGTTTTTCCTTCGGTGGCGCCGGTTCGGATGAACGTCGACGATTCTTCCACCGGCGACTCCGATCTCGCTTCGATCTCACTCTCCCCATACACGAAACTTTCGGCGAAGACGGTTCGACGAGCGCAGAGTCCGATTTTTCGGAAGATCCCGATTGTTTAGGGAACAACCTCGTGTTTCCAGATTTCGCATTTCGACGACTCTTTGAATCCACAAAACAAGTCTTGTGAAGCTTCGGAAGGCCGAGAATCGAGGCCTTCGATTTGAAGTTCAAGGAAAATCGCTGAGAATTCGAATTAGAAGCCGGATTCACACTAGGATTCAAGTTTGTTGAATTCGAACTTCCTTTCGTCGAATCTTTCCTCTCGTAAAAAGCGTTCTGATCTAACCAATCGTACTCCGCATCTTTCGAGAGCCAAAACGATTCCGGTGGAAAATCCGGCGGAATCTCCGGCTGTTCTGTCACCTCTCTGTTCTCACCTTCCGGCCGGTGATCTCCGTCATCAAGAGTTTCCTCGCAGGCGATTTTCCGGTCGTGAGCACCGCCACCGGCACATGCAGAAACCAGAGTTTCCAGATCCACTTGCGGCATAGTAAAACAGAGTGAAGTATAACCACGGAATAGAGATTCAAAAACTTAGAAGCTTTTTCGCAGAGAAAAGAGAAAAAATCTTCCGGTTGACTGGAGCTTGGTGGCGCGTTGTTGAAGACGTCTTTTGAAGATTCAACCAAAAAGAGAACGAAAAGGGAGAATGAAAAGAGATTTTTTTCCCCTTATTTTTCCTTTTTCTTTGCCTTTTGAAATTGGTACGGAAAGAGAAAGCACAAAACGGCATTGGATTGATGTGGAGCGCGAATGAATGACTTTATTTGTATTTTTTTTTCTAAAAAAAACATTTTTTACTCTAAACTTGTAGGATTTTATGAGAAATTTTTAGAAATAATACGATCAAGTTTTTAATTTACAGAATTAGCAAGTTTTTTGAAAAATCATGAGAATAGTTTTTCTCCATCTATCTTTTGCGAGATCCGCTACGGATATTTTGTTAAAAGATATTTTTTTCTGATTTATCTATTTTTTTGGACTTTTTCAAAAAATCTCGTCAGAATTACACTCCAAGATTTAATAATTTTTTTAAAAAAATCATACTACTTAATATTACACAATTGGAGAAATTTGAAAAGATAATTGGTAAATTATTTAGATAATCAGTAAATCAATTCAGAAATTCATGTAATTATGTAGATCTCGGTATTAATTCTGAGTAAAATAACACCGAGATTTATATATTTGAGCATTCTTGGTAAAAACTCGAGCATAATTAATACCAAAATTTGATAACTAAATAACCCATTTGGAATTTTGGAAATTCATACAATTATGAAAACATAAATTATGCAAGATTTGAAAAATTACAAAATAATTTGATATAATATTTAGTAAAAATAATCAAGTTTTGAGGAAATTTGAAAAGATATAAGATTTGCAATGGGAAGATTACATATAAAATTAGCAAATGTCAGTGTGTAATGACATGTACTAAAAAAGCCTAAACCAATCGACAAGTTATAAAAAAAAAAAAAAAAAACTAAATCTCGATGGTCGATCTCGGGTGAAATGGATCAAGAAAACTATTCTAACAAATTTTTTTAAAAAATGCTAGTTTTGTAATGTGAAACCTTAAAAATGTTATTTCTGATAATTTTCACTGGATTTATTCATTAATTTAGACTCTAAACTTTTAATTTCAAGAATTTTAACTTTAAACGTAAATAAAACCCGTTTGGATTGACTTAAGAAAAAAAATGTTTTTCAAAAAACTTATTTTATTTAAACACTCTTAATAAAAATGGGTTAAAATATAATTAAAAAACTATTTTAAGTGGTTGTCAAATACTTTACTTCTCTCAAAATGACTTTTTTTAAAAAAATTAAATAAAAAAAATGTATTTCAAACATCTTAAATTTTAAAAAGGATAAAATTTTATCAATTTAACAGGCCTCACTCTAACCATTGTTAAAAAAAATTTCAATGTATTAAATAAATTATAGAGCATATATAAGAAATAAATTGAAATTTACGAATTATAAAATTTTAATATTTATGTAATTTAGGTCAAATTTAAAGATCAAAATTCATACAATGCGACGGTATTAAGGTCAAAATTTACGTGTTCCTCTTTTTTCTCCTTAATTATCTTTTTAACACTAACTTTTTTCCTTAACCTTTTTTTAATTTCCCGGCGTGGCTTATTTAAACGGCTTGGCTCTGCCTCGAGTGTATCAAAACTACCAGCTTATTTCTTATTTTCCATTTTTCATTTTGTTGGCATGTGAATATGAATATATAATAAGTTAAAACTAAAATCTGGTCTCAACTTTTTAAAAATATTTAATTTTTGTTCTATACCTTGAAAAGAAAAATAATTATTTTAGTTTCGTGGACTTCCAAATTTTACATATATAAATAATCATTTATCTTTCTTACTTTGTAACCAATTTGGATATATCCTAATACATATTAAGTTCTTTGCTATCTATAAAAAGTCGTTTATGTAAATACATTTATATGTGTATGATATCTTAATCAAAAAGTTGAGATTCGAATTCACTCATTATACATTACTAAACTAAAACTAATTCCAACTTAGTTAAAAAATCAACTAAAAAAAGTAAATATATATATATATATATAACAGCAAAATAATGACTGAAAAAAAACTAAATCACAATTTAATATTTATGAGACCAAATCGTAACCAACTTAGTAGAAAATGTATACTTTTAAATTGCCAGAAATTTTGAATGGAAGAAATATTTGTACTAGAAAATGGAAATGATATTTAAAATTTAAATAGTATATTTATGCTTTCTTTTAATCGATAATCAAAAGAGAAATTTTTATAAATAAAAAAATTTAAAAAAATATTTACATTTTATAGCAAAATGTTCCAAAAGTATAAAACACTTTTGAAACTTTTTGCTATAGAGTGTAAATATTTTTTTTATATTTAAAAAGACTACTAATCAAAATGGGTTGTTGGAAATTAAATAATGGAAATTTTCAATTATAAAAAAAATGGATAAACTTATTTACAAATTCATCATTATCTTGATAATAATAGATGTCTATCAATATCTATCATTGTCTCTTTTAAATATTTTCCATAATTTTATCATTTAAAATAATTATCCATTAAATAACATATATATATATATATATATATATATATTATATATATCAAAGAAAATATTTTATTAGACAGAAACTATTAAATTAATTTCCCTTTCTAGTTTAATTTTCAAGTGAAATTCTCGATATTTTTGTGAACATAAATTATGTTTATTTTTTTTTAATTATAATGATGAGATTTGTTGTTTGGGTTTGGTAGGTTGGTTATAATACTTACTAAACGTTTGGTCCATCTAACCCAACCTTCCCACTTTAGGTGATAAAATCATATACACCATTTTCAATTATATTTTCCATTTACTTCTGTAATTGAACGTGTCTTTAAAATGACGCATCCTGTAGGGTTTTTTTTTTTTTTTTTTTTAAATTCAATTGTGTTTCCTAACACTTCTTTAATATTGTAAAAGACACGTTTCATTCTGATTTTTTTTTTAATGTTACTATTTTTGCAAACCTCATTTCTACTTTTTCTGAATGAAAACGAAGTTGTAATATTCAATTCAACGATATTTATACTGTTTTTTTTTCATTTTTTTTAACCAATGTTAAAAAAAGTCTAAACAATTTTTCTTTTTTTATTTGTGTACTCTTTTGAATTTATAAAATCATGTTTCATTAAAATTCATTCTGTGTTTAAGTTGTTTGGATGAATGTTGTTTTATGTTCATGTTGTTTGGACAATTTAACAAGTGGTGAACATTAGTTAATTGGACGGGACTTTGCCAGGTGATACATCAGTTGACTGATTAGAATTCATCTGTGGAAGAGGTGGATTCTAGCACTGCATCCAATTTCAATTTGCATGTGATAAAAATGAGTTGAATTCGTCTTTTCGACTTACGTATTCGGATAAGAAAAAAAAAACACGTTCGTAATTGGTTTAAACGCAACTGATTTACCCATTTTAAAAATTTTAGCACGATCCGATTTTCCTTCATATTTTATTATTTAATAAATTAATACAATAAATGGTAGAAAACAAACAAATAAATAAAATTACAAGACTACCTTTAATACTCCCCTCAAGATGGCGAGTGAATATCAATCACACTTATCTTGGACAATAAGGGAACAAAAACTTTGGATGAAAGAGCTTTGGTAAAAATATTTGAACAGTTATTGATGAGACCGTACAGGAAGAAGCTTCAAAATTTCTTTAACAACCTTTTCTTGAATAAAATGACAATCTAACTCAATGTGTTTCGTTCTTTCATGAATCATAGGGTTAATAGCAACGTGATTATCTCAAAGAATGAGAGCATGAGAAGAATAAGCATTAGCCCTCTCTTTTGAGTTTCAAATAAGCATCTCAACTGTTTTTTAAGACTATTTTTAAATATAGAAAACTGAGTTCAACTTATTTACAAATACAAACACTTTGATAGACAGTGACATTTTGTTATATTTAAAAATATTTTTAACAGTTTTATGAACAATTACATTTTCTTGCCGATTATTTTTTTAATCTGCCCAAAAATATGTCTATGTTTTCAATGAGACCAGGTAGCGGCTAATGAGGAGGCTGCAAGGACAGTAACCTATAATATAATTGAAGATTACAATGATGAAGGAATTATTGAGGCTTTATTTTTCGAACTTTATCTTATTTTTTTAATACCTACTTTAAATAAAAGCACTTGCTAAGCTGTATAATTGAATAATCAGACACTCCGCTGCGACATCGTTTTCTATTTCACTAACAATAATATTTTTATTATTTTTTCTTGGGAGATGAAAAAAAATGTTAAAACTTAGGCATCCCCATTTTATTTTTTAATATTCTGTTTTAGAGAATTATATTTATTTTCTCACGATATTTTAGTAAGTATTTTACATTTTTTTTTTAAAAAAACTCATTTAATATTTAAACAAATACAATCAAAATTTAAAAAGACTATTATTATTTGTTTTCAAATTTTGGCTTCTTTAAAACATTTAAAAAGACATAGATGATAGAGCAAGAAAACTATAGATCGAAACAGTGTTTAAGTTTAAATTTCAAAAACATAAAATTAAAAACAAAATAATTAAAATGAGTTTAGCTCAAAGCTAATTAGTATAATTTCGTTATTTACAGGTTGAAGGTTTGATCTTTCATTTTGATCATTGTAGTATTAAAAAAAATACAAAAATAAAATAATTATGAAATATGGTTCCATTAGTTCTTACAATTTCTAAGTGTAATTTTAGTTAGCTCCAACGCTTTATTTCTCTCTCTACCTTTTTCGCAATAATTTAGTTGCTCTATTTTCTTAAAAGAAAATAACTATTAATGCTCAAATAATTTGTTTGATAATTTGTTTGATTTGCTATTTGGTTGGATCTCTTCAATGTATCTAAATGTATATAAATTTATACAATTTAAAAAATAATTGATAACAATATTCGACATTGACGTTAAAATAATATATATACATGTTTATTGATGTTTAAGATTTGATAGTTACATTTTTAAAATATTAAATGGTTGAGAAAAAAAAAACACATATTAAGGAATAGTGCCAATTTCTTAGTCAAAGGTTTGATCCCCACACTATATATTATAAAAAAAATAAAGAATAAAAAGATCCAATGAAATTATCAATAATTCCAAATATTAATCTTCTAATTAAGATAGATGTAGTTTTTTTCTTAAGGTAAATGCAGGTATATCATCACTTTAACCCATTGTTTCAAAAAAAAAAAAAAAAAAAAAATCATTACTTTAACCAACAGAAATCTTTTATTTATTTTTTTTTATCGGCATTATTTTGAAAAGTTGTGTTTCTTAATTTTAATTTTTTTTTGGTGTGATTTAACTTTTATAATTTGGTTTCATTGAATTTCATAATTACATCAATATTACACAAATACTCATAAAAAAATGAACATAGTTCAACTATTATAATAATTATACGATCAATCTCGAAATCAAGAGGTTCGATCTCTTCTCACATATTGTCCAAAAAAATTACAAGGACAAAATTCATATATCATTTTAATTTATATATATATTTTTTTAAAAATAGGCAATAATACTAGGCTAAAAAGAAAATCTCACTATATTACGGATAAAGGAGAAAACACGATCTAAAAAATTTTGAGAGGATGCCAAAACTGCTTTTGTTATGATCTCAACTATGGTTAATTGTTAATTGTTAAGATATTAACAAATAATTCTGTGACGGATGGTTCTTTAACCGTCAATGAGAACTATGTATATTTTAAATAATTAACTAAATAGAAAGTGTAATATGACCTTATAAAATACTTTTTAAATTTAAAAATAAAATTAAAAATTAAAAAACTATTGGATAGTAAATATGCAAATAGCTCAACCAATATAAAATTGGTAGAATCAATTTGAAGCTGAAAAATTCTCTCATCTACATAAAACTTGCAAAGCTTGTGATTTGACCTGGATTGTAAAAAAAGAAAATTACAAAATTGTAATTATTTATTATCGTGATGATGGAAATATATCAATTATTTGTGATCCTCGAGATCGAAGTGTTGTACTCTGAATTAAAATTTCTGATTCCATTATGCATGAAAGTGCGTGAACTTATTGTCGTGTAAGTTCTGCAGCCAATCACAAATTATATATATAGTATGTTTAAAAAAACTATATTTTATTTCTTCCTTCAGCAAAATAAATTGAATATTCGATTCATATAAATTATAGGAAAGTTTCCTCTATTTATAAAAATAGTAAAAAAAAAAAATATTGATAGAATACTATAACATCTTTGACATAGTATCAATGATAAACTTCTATAAATTTCTATCAATGATAGACTTTTCATCCGCCTCTATCAAAGAAGATTAAATTTTGTCATTTTGTGTAAATAGTTTCTCTTATTTTCTATTTTTGAAAATCTCCATAAACTATATTTAATTAATCTATTTTGTTATCTCTAAAGTAATTTGTTCTGTTTCTCGGAAACAAAAAATCTCTAAAGTAATTTCTTATATATATATATATATATAGGATTCCATATTGAAAAAAAATCAAGAGACCTCATATTATTTATAACTTATAGATGAGTTACTTCTATTATTGTCAATTAGTTTTGATATAGAACGCTATGTTATTTTAGAATTCTATTTTAGAAAAATAATTTCATATATATATAGAATTCTTGAAAATTTTGAAATATATATAGAAAAATATTAATACATTCTGGGGTTAAATTCAAGATTATGACAGTTTTATTTTTTTAAATAACAAAAATAGGGTAGTGATAAAATTTTTATAAAAAATAATGTAGTTTTAAAAAACAAATTTCAGGAATAGAATTAAAGTGGATATTATTGACAAAGAATGTACTTGAAAAATTGTGGACGAGGTATACGATTCTAAAATTGTGGACCTCGTCCACGATTTACCAAAAATAGTGTTCATCTCTGATTTTAAGAAAGAAATTTCGAATTTCCCTTGTTTGAAAGAAAAACCAAATTTTGGGAGAGAAATTCTCTCCGATTTTTCTTGTTTGTTTATTTATTTATTTATTTTTAGGCAATCCTATTTATTTTCTTGTTTGAAGAAGAAGGAAATTTTGAGAGAGAACAATTTTGGGAGCGAAATGCGGATTAAAATCGTGAAGAAGAAGGAAACAGAATAATTAACATAATTATAGAGGAAAAAAACATAGAATATACATATGAACTAATCCAAGAAATGAGGGAGAGAGTCATTAAAATAAGAAGATCTAGAAGCGGCAAAGGAGGAGAGAGAGGGAACAAAAGCTTCTAGAGAAGAAAGGGTGAGAGGAGATTTTGGTTTCCATGTCGACGATGGAGTCGTGGAGGAAGCGGAGTGGGATTTGAGGAATCCACGGGAGAGAGAGTGAGCGAGAGTTGTTGAGTTCAAAGGCAAGGAAATAATAACTCTACAACAAATTATAACATCTACATCTTTAAATTTTTCTTGAGACAAGAACTAAAATAGTGGTTCCCGTGTACGATTTAACAACTCTATTTTTATCAAAATTTTTTCTTCAACCCTATTTCTGTCATTAATTATTAAAATAACATTATTTTTTTAAAATGGTATATTCCATTTATCTATTTTGATATAGATTTATAAATTCTGTTTCTTTTTTAATGTTTTTCACACCATTGGCATCAGGAAAGAAAAAATCTCTTCTCCTGGTTTTGTTACGTAGGTGTTGATATATATATATATATATGAAACTTCACATCTAAAACCAAATTTTGCATATATAGATTTTGTGTTGGAATATACTTTTTCAAAATAATAATAATAATAATATGTTCCGGCAGTTATACCTGTATTGAAATTTCATATTGAATGCCACTTTTATTGTGCATCATTTTGGGTATAGTTTTATGTCTCTTCTATATGTTTCACGTTGATTTTAGGCTTGCACATTATTTGGTGTCTTTTCATCAACATTTTAGTGGATATAACCACTTTATTATGAAAGAAGTGCTTATGGAATTTGGTTCGGTGTTTTTGAATTTTGTTGAGTAATCAAAGGAGATTTTCCACTAATTTTCTAGTGTCGGATTTGAATTGTATTGTGTTAGGAATTGAATTTTTGTTGGAAGTGATTTTGTTTGTGTAAAACTGAATTGATAAAGGATAATATGTATATATAAGTTATATGTAAGACAACAATGGTTTAAGCCGTGAAATATTGGAGTATTTATGTAATCTTTTTAATTTGCCTATTTTCATTTCATCGTTACTATTATGTATAATGCGTATAAAACACAATATTTTAATATCATTGTACGTTTATGTCTAATGAATAAATTCCCAAATTTATTTGATGTCTTATTGAATTTATTTTGTGAGAACTTGTTTGGTAAAATTTTTTACTTTGTTTCACAAATATTTGATGATTGATATCACATAAATGTCATCAACAATACCAAATTGTTGTATCACACTTTGGTGGAAATTATTGAGAAAATTATGAGAAATTTAATGGTAATGATTTCAAATGATAAGAGAAATTCTATTCTCCCTCATAACTTGAAATATGGCAAATGTTTGGGAGGAAAAATGTCATTGTAACGTTGAAGGAGATGCCAACAAATCAAAGTTACTTGCACTTGAGGCTTAGAAACTTGCAAAATATTTATGTAAGAAGTACATTTTGAATGGATTAGATGACACACTATACAATGATTATAGTGGTAGATTTAGCGAAGCTTATGAAAATCATTAGAGAAATATAATATATAAAAGATAGAATATGTCATAACAATGAGATTTATAATCAGAAATGATTGATTCCAAAATCAGGAAAAGACACATTGTGTGAGTATGTCTCACCATTTGAAGGTTAACTATACATTCGTATGACATTTTTATGTAGGGAAACATAGAAAATTCCTTGTGAATCATGGAAAGGTTGAAGCCTTCTTAAAATCTTATATTATTGTGGAGTATTTGGGAAAAGTGACGAATCCCAATTGATAATCCAAGTTTGAGAATATTGGATAACAATTTAAAAAGAGGTTGGAATATATTTGAGTTGGCTACAAAATTTTTGTATGGTACTTTCTTAAGTATGAGGCTACAAAATTTATTGTATGGTATTCCTAAATTGTCAGGCTACAAAATTTTTGTATGATACTCCTAAAGTGTGAATACAACCTATACTTTAGTGACTAATCATAAGTCTCAACATATACGATGAAGATGTCATACAATCAGACAACTACTTTCTAGTGGAATTATCACAATTGACTTTGTAAGGTCAAAAGATAATGATGCGGGTCCGCTTATAAAAGGCCTAATTAGAGAGTTGGTTGAAAGTTCATCAATGAGAATGAGATTAAAACCTTTAATTTTAAAAAGTTAACCAAAGAGGCAACCTAACCTAGTTGACTGGAGATCCTAAGATCTAGGTTCAACATGCAAACCAATCTCTGGATAACTTAGTGAGCATTGTGTTGATTTTTTTCCTTTATACCTATTCTAAGGATGATGAGACAGTGCAAGTGTGGTTTTAGGGTAAACATTGTGCTTTTAATAATTTCTATAAGTTGTTGAATAATTGTTTATGAAAAGAGCATATACGATGTTTATTATAAGAATCACCTACGTGGATGTGAAGGAGCTACTTCTATGAGAATTTTAACGCAAATTTTCTAAAACACTTATGAGACTAGACGGTGTTCAAGGCCAAAATGAACATAATTATGAGAACAAACTTTGTTATAATGAGAAACTGTGTGACTTCAATTGTCTTAGTTTACTCTAAAACGATTGGCAGTTCAAGCCATCAAGTCCACCGATTAGCTAAGTAAACTCGATTGATGTTCACTAGAGAAAGTTCAAAGTGTTTACTACTTATTTCAATGTAGATTCTTCATTGGAAAATGTTGAATGTTTTTTTTTTAATCTTAAAATGTCAACTTACTATTGTCTTAAGGAGACAACGTGAAGTCGTTAGCAAATAATGTTACTAAAAAAACTCACACCTTAGAGTGAGTAAAATTGTCTTAAGAAGACAACGTAAAGTCGTTGACCTCATATTCTTTCACGTTTACAAGATTATGTATTTTCTCATTTTTTGGGTGAAATCATTCATATAGTAGAACGCACATTATTCTTAATCTACATTGAAGTGACAACTAATTAATGAAAGTAGTATTTATCTGAACTCTACAATTACATATTAATTAGATGTGTAAACGTATACATTCAATAAGGTTCTACGAAATCAATGATCAAAAGATTGTATCTAATCAAACGATCCACAATCCACACACTAACTTGTCATCATTCTTCAATTATTCAAAAAATGTACGCCATTCAAATTAGGATTTTCTTGATCAAGATCTTCCGATGAGATCAAGTGTGCCAGATCCCAACCTCCACAAGAGACTAGATGAAGATATTAATTAAGACAAAAAAAAAAAAAAAAAAAAACCAATCAATTTATTGTACCAATTAAGTTAAACCTACCATGTGGTTCCTCTAATAACTTATCTGCAAATTTCAAATCATTTCCCTTTCTAATATTAATCATGATTTCACCAAATGAGGCGTGACACCATGTGACACCACAAATTTTTGTTTATATTAATTAATTTTATTTATTTATTATTCTTAATCACGAAACAAAATCTGTGACACTTGGTACCATTACTTATATATCGTATGTATAAGATTTAACAAATTCATATTGGAAAATGTAGGCCATATGACTTGCTTGCTCTATACTTCTATGAAGTTTTGTGAATAAATCAACTAAAATTAACATATGCCCATTTTAACTTGTAGTTTACTATATTATAGGTAAAATAAAAATAGTTGGATATATATATATATATATATATATATATATATGTAATGACTGTATTATCCCGTTTTATATATATATATATATATAAATTTTTTGCTTAATTTACATAACTTGGATTTTAATTTATACCATTCATTAAATTTATAAAAGCATGTTTAAAATTAAAGTAATATTGTTTCATATTAGTTTGATATTAATATATCTTACTATTTAATTATTTTGTGAAAATATACCTTTATGCGAAATCGATGGTTGATTGTAGTGTCATTTTACGTATGTTGTTGACAATTTCTTTTTAACAATATACAAATAGAAGAATCAAACCTCAAATTTCAAAGTAAATAGTATAAATTTTATGTCAGATGAACTACATTTACGTCAATGTCGATAATTTTTAATGGTCACGACGATGGTCAAATTAGAGTCAAATTGTAGCCAATGAAAATACTTTTTTATGAAGTCTCTAATATTATCCACTAAGAATTGCCCACGTGGAGAAGCTATGATGTAACCTTTGTCTCATACAAAAACAACTATAATGTTTTGATTTGGACCTTGCCTCCCATGGGACATCGAAATGGAATGAGATTTTCCCCTTTTTCGTTTTTGTTAAAAGTTATATGTTAAATGGTAAAAGTTATCCTCTAAAGTAGAGTTGGTAGTTGAAATTATACCTTTAAACTTTTAATTTTAAAAATCGAACCTTCAAATTTATATAAATGTTAAAATTGGATCAACTTGGACTTTCAAATTCAAATTTACATAATTGTATAAATTGTAACATTTGTATAAGTTTGAAGATTCAACTTTTTATCATTTGTGAGTCCAATTTCTACCATTATTATAAGTTTGAGGATCCAATTTTAACACTTATAGAAATTTACGAGCCCAATTTTTACAATTAAAAATTTGAGGGTATAATTGCAACTACCACCATACTTCATGGATGATTTTTACAATTTGCCAAAGTTTTATGTTACTGTTACTCGAGTTTTCCTTTACTGTAGTTTGGGTGAATATGGAAAATGATAGTTAAGTTATAGATTTAGTTTCACAACATTTTTTTTTTGTTTAATAAACCTATTTGATATGTCAATTCTATGCACTTCGTATCTATATATGCCTATGAACTTTTAAGTTTGTGTTAACAGGTCTCTAACATGTTTAACATCTTTTAAAATTAACAAATCAATCAGATATAAAAATTATTTTTCAGCTTAATATAATATTAATATTTTAATTATCTATCTAATAATATTTTTAATTTTAAAAAATGTCATATAATTTAAGGACTTGTTAGACATAAAATTGGAAGCTTATAAATCAGTTAAATATAAAATTAAAGGTTTAGACATCATTTGAAATATATACTTGTTTCCACCTAATTTGTTTACTATGGTTTCAACCCTACTTAATTTTTTTTTTCGAATTCTTAGTTCAATTTCAATAAAAAAAATTATTTTTATTTTTACTTTTCAAAACTCTGCCTGGTTTTGAAAATGTCAATATAACCTAAATGATAAAATAAAAAAATTATAGGTAATTACAGGTTTACAAACTTAAATTTCAAAAGGCAAATGTTTATCAAATGGGACATTCGATACTTACTAAACCTCTTTTAAACTTTAGTGACCTATTAAGCACATTATAAAAAGCTTAGGATTCTATTAAATCCTTTTTAAATTTTAGGATTAAATACATTCGTCACTATACTTGAATTATATTTCATTTTAGTCTGTGTATTTATAAATATCTAATTATAATTTTTATGCTTTCAATAAATTTTAAATCTAGTCCTTTAATTTTTTTTTTATTGAAATTGGGTTAAATATAATAATAATTTTCATACAAGTATATGAACATTTCACAATTTATTAAAGAAATCTTAATAGAGACATTTTTTTTTTTGAAAAAAATCAACAATAAACAACTAACTAATTGCATGAACTAATTTTAAGATTTATTGAGAGCGTAGAGACTAAAATTGGACCTATGAAAGTATAGAGACCTAGATAGAACCAAAAGTATTGGACTAAATAGTGGTTTAACCTAAAATTTATTGAATATAAAAGTTTAAAGACTAAAATGGTAGCTTAGCATGAGATAATGATTTCTTTGTTAATTTGTGTGTATGTTTTTCTATAGACAAAAGAGAGTTCGAACCAGAAAAGAGATACCACAATCTCTGTTCACACAAGATTTTCGGAGAAATTTAATTCGTGGAGTTTTGTATTGATTTTAGTATGTAAAGTGGATACAATCTCTAATATTTAATCCTTTGATGCCTTCTCTAACACAAGGGATAAAACTTAAAATTTATAAATCTTCAATCTCCAAGGAGTTGCTCTGAACTTCAATCCTCTGGAATTCAAGAAAGTTTTGATCTTCCAAGTTTTCAAGAAGGTTGTGATCTTGAAGTCGATTTGAGCTTCAATCTTCTAGAACTCAAGGAAGTTTTAATCTTCCAAGTCTTCAATCCTCAGAATGTGGTAATCTCGAGATTAATCAAAACTTCAAAATCTTAAGAGCTTCAAAGCTTTAGTCTTGATCTCCAGAGCTTCAACACTTACTTGTCAATTTTCTAACTACCCTTAAATGAAAGGGCAAGGCCTCTATTTATAGAGGATTTCCATGGGTTTTAGGTGGGCTTGAGTCCCATTTGCCTTTGGGTTTTTGGGATTGGGCCCATCTACTTTATGGGTTTGGGCTAAAGTTAGGCTTCGACCCAATCTCCTTTTTTTAGCCTAAAATTTCCACCGTGGGCTTGAATTGGGTCGGACTTTGGACTCGAGCAATTTTAAATACTCAGTCCAGTCCAATTTATGATCCAAAGTCCAATCGAACAACCAACCACATTTATCAATCGTGGTCTAGATTTGACCACCGTTGAAGTTGATAAGCCCATTGTTGTGATCAAATTGTCAGATGGAAGACATGTGGTATTTTGTAATTAGACAAAATTTCTTCACCAACAAATGTCCCCTTTTTGAAATTTATGCACGTAATGTAGTGGATGAAATTTGAAAATATTGCAAGATTGGAGCAATGATTTCCACTTTGCTGATCAAAATGTAAATTTGGCTCATAGTTTGGTTTGCTTGACATACTTTATACCAAGTAAACAAAAGATGAATTTTAGCCAAAATGTTGACCTTCTAATCTTGGAGTAAACTTTTATTTGAACTAAAGTAGAGAATTTACCAATTTAATTACAAATTTAATTTTGAGCAGTATCCCAAATTCTAACAATCTTTTTAAGATCTGGAATATACTCAATTCCGATGCAAACCTAAAGTTGAATTTTGACTCTATCTTTCAACTTTGATTTGGTATCTTGGTGGATGCTTAAAGTGTGCCCGTATTTTGATTTGAGACATCAATTAAAATTTCAATTAGGTCGATATCCAAACCTTGGCGTGGATTGGGAATGAAGTACTTTTTATTTCATTCCAACTTAGAATTTTCATGAAATTCGGAGCTTGACTAATTTTGATTTAGAGAAAGATTTGACTTTAAATATAATTTAATTGTATTTAATATATATTATGGGTTGTATGAACTAAAAGAACTAAAACTCGTAGTTTGTAAAATTAAACATATTCTATTTGCAAAAAAGATGTTATTGAGGTTTTGTTCAATAAAATTGTTATTGAATACGTAAATTGTACTAAATCCAATAAACTAAGATCCCTGGCTATTACATGAATACTTGAACTTTATGTGGAGACATAAGAGTGAACCAAGTTCGAGTTGATAGTCAAAACGGTCTATAAGTATACGAATAAGGCTGAGAACTTTATTTTGAAAACACTATTGGATGCGGCCTACTTTGTACTTTATACGAACGATGTGATCCTGAATCATTCATGTAGAGAATGCGAGTGGAGACATCCTATACAAAGAGTTTGTATAAGAGATCAGACCAAGAAATAAGTCACTCTTACTTTATAACGTTGTTTACCGTTTAAGACTGACTATTTCAAAGTGATGACTTAGGTAACTTAACCTTAATTCTGAGCTAACTATAAACTCATGTTTCTTCGGGATTATCCTTAGATTTGCATGGGTGAGGGTTGACTCAACAGTGCTGATTCAATAAGCCTCTCATTGAAGGGGTAAGATCGGGTAGATAGTGAAGGAATTCTTATAAAAGAGTACCTATGAGCGGAAGCAAGATCATTCCAAATTCATTATGACAGAAAAACAAGCATTCATAAACAAACATACAAGTTATGCATTTCAGAACAAATTACAACATGCTTTCAATGAATTAAATACAAAGGAACAAGAGACTCACCTTTGAAGAACGTTTCTTCTCTTTATCTCTCGCTCTCGCTTGGAACAACACCTCTCACTGTTGCTGCAACGGCAGGCCAATCGTCTACCCAAATCTCCAAGCCAAACAAATTGTCTTCTACATGAACAAATAGCAACCGAGATACCACCACTCAGTGACCTTGGTATTCTCAGAGTGAGAATCCAGGAGGTGTAGGCTCTGTTGGATTTAGTAGAAGGAAGAAGGAAATAACAATTATATTCAACGACCAAGCAAGTGGGAGAGGTTTGGAGTCTATCGTATAGACTGGTGCTTGATTGTTTAGTAAAGGGTGCATGATCGTTTAGTAAAATAGGATGATCATTTAGACAATCATTTAGGTAATCTCGCTCAGACGTGCAATCGCTTAGTAAAAGCTACACGATCGTTTAGGTAGATGCGCGTGTACACGATCATTTAGGAAACCCTGAAGCTATCGTGTAGGCTCTGGTTAGTTAAACGATAGACAGTGTACAACTTGTGAAGCGATTATCCGATTCTTCAGCAAAATGAAAACTAATTTCGTTTTATCCTTCAGTTATGAAAACTGAATGCAACCTCCCACTTTCATGCAAAGTTATGGAGAAAACCACCAACAATTATCTCATAATTGTTTAATTATAAATAAATATAATAATTAACTTATCATATTATATTTATAACCTATAGTTTTAATATCCATCATATGCAACATTTAAACCATAGTCATTTTCTCCTTTACTTGACATAAAACATATTTATATCTATTTTCCTTCAATTAATGTATTTCATACATCATGTCAATTATATCATATATATCTGAACAAGTTTTATCATATCATATATAATCAAACTCCATCTTGTCAATTTGAACACTTCAAACTGACCCAAAAACTTATTCTCAACTTGAATCTATTGAGCTACCAAGGGGACCTTATGGACCTGTAGCTTGAAACTCCAACAGTACGTGAATAGCTGACTAAACTTTATAGCTACGAGATCCACTATCCATTAACTGTTGGGCACTCCATAAAAGACCAACAACTGCACTCTTCTCACTACAGATATATTTCTGTGTCCATCGGATATAACCAATCAACAATATGATAACCCTTCACAGATGCTCGTAAGTTCAACTTGGCCAATTTACCAGTTTACCCCTATAGTTACATCTAACTTCTTAAGTACCACTAATCCCTCTAATAAACAATATCTCATAGTCTTACTATAAGTGAAAACCTCCCGGACCATGAAAAAGGTGTGTTGTGCCACATCATTCAAACCCCAGAATCAGCCCTTAAGGAAGCAATCTATCTACTTACCTTTGCTTCGGGGAAGGAGTGAATTCCATCTTGTGTAGCTAAGTTCCCAACTCCCCAATCAAATGAATCCCCAAAGTGGTAGGTTTGAGTCGGCAATTTGACCACTCGCATCCATGCATATCAAAGGAGCGCCCTCAAAGGTAGGAGTTCCCAACTCACTCAGGATTGAGGTCATGTTACCTATGGTCATCCTAGTGAAGTGAAGTCTCTGTCATGAACGACGTTATATAACGAGACGAATACACTTCATGGTCTGGTCTTATACAAACTCCTTTATATAGGACACCCCCGCTTGCATGTCTCCACATGAATAAACAGGATCAGACCATTTATAGCATGTTACAACACTTGTAACAATCTACAAAGCGGGCCACATTCGTAGTGTCACCAGGATAAGGTTTCCTTCCTATATCCATATATTACAGACCATTTTGGTTATCACTTAAGGCATGATCCACCTGTATGTCTCCACATATATGCTTAAGTTTCAACAACAACAGGGATCTTAGTTTATTGGTTTGTGGTAAAGAAAATAAAACATCTCATGTTTCATAGACAACAGTGAAGAAAACATCTCATATTATTACATCACAAGCATTTGTTCAATACAATGTTTACAAACTACAGAACCCAACGAGAGTTTAGGGCATCAACCCCAACAGTTAGCTAGGTTAATAGGGTGCAAGATGAAATTCATTCCTACCTGTTTTAGGGATAGTAGAGAGGTTGTTCCCTTAAGTGCTAACTCCGGGTCTTAAACAAGGGGCCCCACCCTCTCATTGACCTGAGAGGGACTCGGTTTGGTGATTGGATCGCAAACCAATTGATCATTAGAGGATCAGTAGGACTTAAGGAACACGATGTAATTTCGAGGATAAAACAGCTCTTGACCTAGCCATTACTACGAACAACTTGTGAAGGATCAACTTACTGATTATGGTTAAATCAAGTGTACAAAAATATATCCACAGTGATGGGAGTGCAACTACTGGGCTTTAGTGGAGTGACCTGATAGTTACCGAATGTTGATTAATTCCGTTTAAAGAGTTTAACCAATTAATCTTGGATCATTGGAGCCCATGATTTGTAGGTCCATTTGGTTTCCCTACTAGCTCATAAACGGATCAAACCTTAGAATAATGTGATGAGTGAATTTGAAACGTTCAAATTCAAATTAAGGGAATCAATAATTATATATGATATAATTATACATTTAATTATCGAATTAAACGAAATTAAAGAATTGGATAATATTTAAATTTGATTTAAATATTACATGAATATGGATTCATGATTATGGAATTGGTTGTATTTCAATTTAATTAACTAATTTATTAAAATTAATTTTATCTAAAATTAATTATTAGAATTAATTTTGTTTAAAAAATGTAGTTAAAATACTAATTATTGAATTATTATTTATGAAAATTAAATTTTATTTCTTTGAAATTTTTTATTTCAATATCAATTTGAAATTTTAATGCAAAATTCAATAAAAATTGAAAAAGGGAGGAAGTGAGTATTTCCAACCCTTCCCACTCACAATTCTACTAGACTTATTGGGGTTTTGGTGTCATTTTGATATGCAATTTTGATTGCATGACTAAGCTGCTTAAAAAAAAAAAAAAAAACATAAAGACTTGAGCTGAAGAAGAGTTCTTCAAGCTTTTACCAGAACAACCAGATTTCTCTCCATAAAATTTCCTCAAATTCCTACTCATTTTGGAATCCACCTTCCAATCTAAGGTCTTAGAGAATAGTAGGAAAGATCAAGTGGTGGTCTACAAGCATTTGGAGTGAAGAATCAAGCTGGATTTGAAGATTGAAGAGTTCTTCAAAGATTAGTTTTCAGAAACCCTATTTCTTATTCTTGAACATGCATGTTTCTTTACTAAAATTGATGAAATCAGAGTGCTTAAGATACAAATTGCTTCCACTAATTGCATGTTGACTCCATCATTGTATCAGAGCATGATTTAAGCACTCAATTCGTATTAATTTTACCTTGGTAGGTGATTTTCATAGGTTGTGTGAAAATGTGAACTGATATGGATAATTTCAGTTGTGACATTAAAAATTCTCTTCAATTCAGTGATAATTATTGTAATTGGCTCTTTGTTTATGGGCTTTAATGTGTGATTAAGTTTCTGTATATTTTTTTGAGTCAATAGAGTTGCAATTAGATTGTAATTGAAAAAAGAAGCAAGGAAGGCCAACTATAGAAAATCAGCTTTGAAGCTACTATCATGCAACATTGCAATGCTTCCCTTAGAGTGTTGCAACATTGCTCTTTAGACAGCCCAAAAATGAGGCAAATTCTCATGGTGCTGTAACGCTGGGATGAAATGGCGCAACACTGTCCATTCCAGCCCAGAAAGCGCACGCTTGACTCGACCAACGGTTCAAGTGAACTGGTTCAGCCAGTTCGGGTCTTGGAGGTCCAGTTCAACTTGATTTTGGCCGGTTCAACCCTTTTTGGAGCCGTGGAGGTCCGGTTCGAGTGGTTCAGGTTCGATTCGGGTTGGTTCATAAAGTCTAGAGGAAGTTTGAAGAAGTTTTTAATTATTATTGTAATAGTTAAGGTTGTTTGCTGACTTAGGATGCCAAAAGTGATCTATATCAGTGTGTGTTTAATTATTTATGCATTATGAATGTATGTTATTATTAAATAAATCTTGTATGTCCATATAGTATGCCATGTAGATTTAAAATCCCACCATAAGAAGCATATAGCATGTATTGAAATTGTGTTATAAAGAGTTATAATATATAATATGCATGTTTAGGGTTTTAAGTGTTTAATATAAATAGTTATATTAAATGTTATAATACTTGATGTATGTTATGGATGAAAAGCATGTCTAAAGTTTTATAAGTTGTTATAAAATGAATTAGACATTTAAAATCCATAACAAAGATAAAATGCATGCTCACCTAAGGTTAACAAATAACAACTTGTTTTAATATTTAAAATAGGTCGTTATCTTGTAAAATTATGGTTACAAACTTAGTCGGTTTATAATTCTTTCTAAGGCTGGAGGTTTTTAAGTTGATGGCTTACAGAACACCTCTCACCTAGGGATTATAGCCAAATAATTGAGTGTTGTTAACCCGATTTTATGAGCATGCGTGAACGATGTGAGGTTTTAAAATTTCTTTATCACCTAGACATCGTAGGTTAAATCCAAATATAAAAGTTATACTTAGAAAAAAATCACCTAGACTTAGGTTATTAGTCGGAAATACCTAAGTAAATCTTTACCCAAAAACAAATAGAGCACTTCAGTGGGAGATTAATAATATAAACGGTATGTTGTTCTTAACTCTCACATCCCTAAGAGTTCACACCATGAGATCTATGCTCGGCTTCATGTCAATTTTATCTCGATTGCTCCATTTGAAAAGTGTTTGCATGGGTCAATAATAAGGTGAATAAGGGAAGTAGTTCATAATAAGTGGGTGAAGGATATGTGTCAACTCGTCCTACAGTCTTTTCCATTAGTTTGGACCATGAGATTCCTATGTTGCGCCTGCTTGTCATTTTTATGCGACATAAGCTAGTCATTTTATGACGGCTATTCCCGTGGAGGGTTGTAACGTTGGATTCGAAACAACTCAAACTCCAAAAATGGACAGGATTTCTTAGGTCCATTCCCAACCTTGACTCTCTAATTCGGTAGCATCGTTGGGGCCAACCTCTGAGGTCTGAAAATGGAGTGTTTCACTTACGAGAATTACTAAGTGTTAGTAAGTTCTTGACGAAAAACGGTAACTAAATGACTATAGGAATAAGAGTTATTCTTGAGTTAGTATTTAGTCAAGAATGTCTTGCTTCAGTGAAGGAGTATTTGATTGCCCCTCGATAGCATCTATTCTAACTCACTAAAATATCGCTGCAAATAAAATAATGAAATTTGGGTACATTATTACTTTGCTAAAACTTGATTGGATATAAAAACAATTTACTAATTGGAATTTGTTTATATTTTCAGGATGTCGAATTCTTCTCAATTACTTGCTTCTGATAAGAAATGGTCTTAATCTTCCAACATCAAGTATAAACACAATATTAACATATGATGATTTAAAATTTGTTTTAGTAGAGGAATGTCCTTCATCTCCCAGCTCATCTGCATACCAAAAAGTGGAATACATATGACAGATGGATTAAGGCAAATGAAAAGGCTTGAATCCATATCTTAGCAAATATATCTGATATACTAGCTAAGAAATCCGAGAACATGGTTTCTGCTAAAGAAATCATGGAATAGTTATAAACATTGTTTGGACAATTTGTTAGGTACGATATTCTTGACGATGTTTATTGTTGGGTTGTATGTCTTGTAAACTCACAGTTTGTAATGTTAAACATATTCTATTATCAATAAAGATGTTATGATGTTTATTCAATAAAACTGTTGTTGAATATGTGAATTTCACTTGTCAAGACTAAATCCAATAAACTAAAGATCCATGGCTATTATTTGAATATTTAAACTTTATGCGGAGACATAAGAATGGATTAAGTTTAGTAAATAACCAAAATGGTCTATAGTATATGAATAAGGCTGGGTACCTTATTCTGGTAACACCATTGGATACGGCTCATTCTGTAGTTGTTACAATTTGTTGTAAAGTGCTACAAAAGAAGTAATCATGTCGTTCATGTATTGACATGAGGAGTGGGGACATTCTATGCAATATGTTTGCATAAGACCAGACGAATAAATAAGTCACTCCTACTTTATAACGTTGTTTACTATTTAACGCTAACTATTTCGAAGTGAAAATGACCTTAATCCTGAGCTAACTATGAACTCCTATTTATTCAGGATTATCCTTATATTTGCACGGGTGAGAGTTGGCTCAACAACATCAGCTCAATAAGTCTCCAATTTCAGGGGTAAGACCGGGTAGATAGCTGGAGACATAGGGTGTAAGACGAAATTCTCTCCTACCCGCTTTTAGGGATAGTAGAGAGCTTGTTCCCTTAAGTACTGACTCTGGGTCTTAAACAAGGGGTCTTACCCTCTTATTGGCCCGACAGGGACTCAGTTTAGTGATTGAATCACAAACCAATTGTTCATTAGATGATTAGTAGGACTTAAGGAGCAAGATGTAATCTCGAGGGTAAAATAGCTTTTGACCCAACCGTTATTACGAACAACCTGTGAAGGGTTGATGTTGGGATAATTTAGGGACGCGTTTTGTTTTGTTTTATTTTTAAGGACGAATGGGGTTATACATTAGATCATGCGTTAGACATGGCTTATGCGTTTACACCCATGCGTCTGAGGTCATGTGTCAGAATGAAGATGCATTAATCTTAGCATGCAATAACCACGCATTCCTATCACAAGTTTTCTTACGCTTGCGCCAAGTATAACACAAACGCAAGTTTCTCGGGTAATCTAAGGTCGAACACGGGGACTTGTCACTTATTAATATTTGTGAAGTGATGCGTTTGAGGCGATCAATAAGAATAAAAATAAAGCAAAGAAGGTTTAAATGTTTTACACATTACTCTTACTCCTAACTAAACAAATTGAGCAATAGAAGACTTGGAATAAGAATAGGTAGAGACACAACGGCCATTAACGCTTAGTAACATTTACTATTTTAAATCGCTCGAGTAATCCCAGCTCGTTGCACTAACGCATCACACCTTTAGGTGGTCATCTGCATGACTATATCTCTATAGTGCATGGTTGCGTCGAGCATAAGATTGTGCCTATCTCTAGAAACATATGAACCTTGCTTAGTGCATTCCATCCCTTACTTTCTCAGGCAGTTAGATGCGGCTACTTAACTTATAGACAAGCAATGCAACATCCCATAGACAGGCGTTGCCACAATCTTTTACCAAGCAAAGAGGATTAACTCACTATACATTGCACAATGTATACCTCTCGGTGGGTTGCTACATGCGTCATATCTCTAGGCTACACGATTAAGCATGTGATTGACTTTGATAAATAAACGCTGAAGAAAAACTATGATAGAGATGAAGATGATGAAGAAGACGATAATGAAGGAGTAAGATTTGCATTGATCACAAAATATCTTAATATCTCAAGCTAAAATGTAATACAATACATATATTAGAAAGGAGATGAACGACTCTGCGTCCAGGCTGCCGGTGGTGCCATGGTTGAATGGTGGAGATGTCTCTCTTGAGCTCTATCTCCGGCGAATGCTCCAATCATCATTCGGTTTAGGCTGTGGAGATGAAGAATTCTCATTGGAAATCTCTTTCAAGCTCTCATCTGTGATCACAAACTTCTGCCTTGAGGCAGAAGCTCAGATGTCTTGAAATGAAGGTCCAAAAGGCTATTTATAGAGTTTAAATGCCAACAGCTATAATGATTGCGTTATGGCTCACTGATGATTTTGTTGCGATATGGGCAATGTCACATTGCCTTATCTTGTTGATACTTCCGAGGTATGCATCTGAGCTTGATTCAGCTAAAGCATCAACGCGTTTTACCCGTCTTGTGATCGTCCTTCTATTATGGTCGTCACTCCGTGGCCGCAATTTTCAATTGATCGCTGCATTCGCTTGATCATCGCAACTTCCATGCGTTGGACGCATACGATCACCGCAACTTCCATGCGATGGACGCATACGATCCAACATTCAGCGCATGTGTTTGTCTTTTCGATCGCCTGGCTTCAGCACATGCGTTTGTCTATGATTGCTTATTTCAAACGCATGCGTTTGATTCTTGCGATAGCTACAAAAATAGACACTTCGACATGGAGTAACGCATAATATTGGGGTCAGTGAGGATCTAGGTTCTAATTAACATGTTTGAGAATTTCTTAAACAATTACAAAGTCATTCTAAATGGCTTGGTTTACTTCTTAATTATTCAAACTTGATCGAGAGAGAAAATAGAGATTCATACTTGGTGTAATGGGAGTTCGAAAGGGCCAAATATAAGTTCTTTTAAAGGAATTTGGCTGGATTTTCTTCCCCTAATGTTTGCTTTGATTTCATTCTAAGTTCTACATAAAGGACTAGAACTCGTAGATTGACGATTTTAGTGGATCATATATATTTTTTTTCATGCGATACTTCTATTTTTATAAATATTTTTTAAATATTTTTTAAAAAAAATGTTTGACGTAACAAACACTAAATAAAAGCTAAGAACCCACATCCTATACTCTATCTCGACTATAAACAAGTAGTTGAAAATAAAATTCTACATGAAAAATATAAGCATTTTTCTCCCCCCTCTTTAGCTAAACTTAGACACAACTCATTTAAAAGATAAAGATAATGCAAAGTTAGGGTGAGAAAAAAGAAAGATGAGAGAGATTTTGAGTAAAATGAATAACTTTAGAATGAATGAAAATTTGAGGGCTTAGTTTTTTCATTTATCATAGTTTGATGGTTTAAACTTCACACTTTAAAAAGTTTGAGGGTTTAATTCTAACGCATGTAATCCCAGCTCGTCATACTAACGCATTGCACACCTCTCGGTGGTCAGCCGCATGACTATATCTCTATAGTGCATGGTTGCGTCGAGCATAAGATTGTGCCTATCTCTAGGAACAATGCATACTTTACTTTAGTGCGTTCCATCTCTTACCTTCTCAGGCAGTTAGACGCGGCTAATTACTTATAGACAAGCATTGCAACAACTCATAGACAAGCGTTGTTACAGTATTTTCACCATGCAAAAAGGATTAACTCACTATACTCGCACAACACACACCTCTCGGTGGGTTGCTACATGCGTCCTATCTCTAGGCTACATGATTAAGTATGCGATAGCCTTTGATAAATAAACGATGAAGGTAAATGATGATAAAGATAAAGATGATGAAGAATATGGCATTTGAGGACTCAAGATATGCATTGATTACAAAATGTCTTAATATCTTAAGCTAAAATGTAATACAATACAGAGGTTAGAGGAGAAATGAAAGACTCTGCGTCAAGGCTGCTGGTGGTGCCATGGATGAAAGGTGAAGATGTCTCTCTCGAGCTCTATCTCCGGCGAAAGCTCTGGTCGTCACTCGGTCTGGTTTATGGAGATGAAGAATTCTCACTGAAAATCTCGCTCATGCTCTCATCTGTGATCGCAAACCTCAGGCAGAAGTTTAGATACTTTGAAATGAAGGTCCAAGGGGCTATTTATAGAGTTTAAACGCCGACAGCTATCATGATTGCGTTATGTCTCACTACTGCCGTTGTCGCGGTATATGCAATGTCACATCGTCTTATCTTGTTGATACTCCCAAGGTATGCGTCCGAGCTTGATTCAGCTGAAGTATCAACGCATTCTACCCATCTTGCGATCATTCTTCTATTATGGTTGTCATTCTGTGGCCGCAATCTCCAAGTGATCATCGCAACTTCCATGCGATGGATGCATTTGATCACCGCAACTTCCATGCGATGGACACATGCGATCACCACATGCATTCATCTATGCGATAGCTTAGTTTTTAGCGCATGCGTTTGTCTTTGCGGTCGCCTGGCTTCAGCGCATGCATTTGTCTGCAATTGCTTATTTCCAACGTATGCGTTTGATTCCTGCGATAGCTACAAAAATAGACACTTTGGCACGGAGTAACGCATAATATTGAGGTCAGTGAGGATTTAGCTGCTAATCGATGCAAAACTCAATTTTTCTCAAATTCTAAGTATTATCACCATATTTTCTACTTATTAGCCCTCATAATTCTAAATAAAAGGCTTATAATAACTGGCGTTTCCACCAGTTATCATGCACCAACCTATAGGGTACGTTGATCCAAAATATCCTAAATATGTCTATAAACTTGATAAAGTTATATATGGTTTAAAACAAGCTCCTCGAGCTTGGAGCAACACTCTAGGGAATGCATTGGTTAGCTGAGGGTTCAGAATATCGAAGGCTGATACGTCCTTGTTTATGTTCCATAGTGGTGACTATGTTATTTTCCTCTTGGTTTATTTGGACGATGTGATAATCACAGGTAATAATACCCAGCTAATATCTCAACTTATTAGGCTGCTTGATAGCAGATTTGCAGTAAAGGACCTTGGACAACTTACATATTTTTTGGGGATTCAGGTAGGGGTGTACATGGGTTGGGTTGGGTTGGGTTAAGGTTATTTTTTAGACCAACCCGAAAATCCGGATTAGTTTGATTGGCAACCCAAATGACCCAAATAAAGTTTCCAACCCAACCAAACCCGAGTTGTCGGGTTATAACTTTTTTTTTAAATAAAAAATATGTAAATTTATATATAACACATGACTAACAACTAAAATCTTATAAAATTAAGATGCTAAATACCAAATATCTATGATATTTATTATAAACTTTAAACAAAAACAAATATCATAACAATTTTAAAAGAAAATATTAAAAACTAAAAAATTAATCAATACAAAGAAATCAAACTTTAAACAAAGAGGAATATATATATATATATATATATATCACACACAACATAAAATTCGGGTGGGGTTCGGTCAACCTAAATTTTTTTTTTAGCTAAACCACACCCAACCCAACCCAATAAAAATAGAAAAATTCAACCCAACCCAACCTAATAAAAATAGAAAAATTCAACCCAACCCAACCTTACATTTTAGTTTGGGTAGTCCGAGTTGTTCAGGTTGTCGGGTTATTTAAACACTTCTAGATTTAGGTTCACTACCTTGAATCAGGCTTTATACTTAATCAAGCCAAATATGTTGAAGATCTCCTTCATAAGTTAAACTTATCAGAAATCAAGCTGCCTGCTTCTCCTTGCACCATAGGTAAACATCTCTTCTTGACTGATGGCACACCACTGATAGATCCAAACTTATATCGAAGCACCATAGGAGCCCTCCAATACTTAACACACACAAGACCAGATATTGCGTACATAGTAAACCACTTGAGTCAATTCCTAAAGATCCCTACTGATATTCATTGGTAAGCGATAAAAATACTTCGGTATATTAGTGGCACGAGACATTACCACCTTCTTTTTCAACCGAGCAATGACTTAGAAATTTCAGCCTTTTCTGATGCAGATTAGGCTTCCAACATTGATGACAGAAAGTCAATTGTAGTTTATTGTGTTTATATTATGAATAATCTTGTGTCTTGATCCTCAAAGAAACAAAATGTCGTGGCCTGCTCCAGCACAGAATCTGAGTATAGGGCTGTAGCTCACTCTACATTTGAAATTATTTGGCTGCAACAACTGATGGTTTAATTAAAAATCAAATCAACTTACAAACCAGTCTTATGGTGCGACAACATTAGTGTTGGAGCTCTCGCATCGAACCTTGTCTTTCATGCTCGAACGAAACATATTGAACTTGATGTTCATTTTGTTTGTGATTAGGTCATCAATGGTAAACTTGAAGTATGGTAATTCCCTTCTCAGATCAAATAGTTGATTGCTGGACAAAATCATTAACGCAGTCCCAATATTTTCTACTTCGAACCAAACTCGATGTGGTTGATCTGCCCACGAGTTTAAGGGGGATGCCAGAGAAGATGCCAATAAAGACCAGTCAAAGGATAAAAGCTTGCCATCTCAGCCCAATCATGCCAAGTCAGAAAATAATGCCACAGTGGAAAGATAAAGAAAAGAAAGAAAATGGTTATGGTTTGTTATAAAATTCATTGTATCAGTGTATAAGATTGTGTTGTCTGTCCATAATTTGTTAGGCATCATTACTCATTTTTTATTCCTCTATTTGGTGAATCTTAAAGGGGAAATCTGTATTTAATAGAAATCTGTGAGCCTTTGAAATAATATGTGAAAAATCATTTAGAGGAAAACTGTTGAAATTCCCTCCTTCTTCATCTTTCTAACTAGGTTGGCAGTGGTCAAAATAAAGGGAAAGGAGAGAGACAAGAGAGGAAAAGAAATAAGGGGGGAGGCGACAGTGAAGACGAAAAAGAGGAGGTAGGTGGTATTAGGTTTAGCTCCCTCCCCCTTATTTATTTATTTTTCTTATTTTATTCTAATTTCAAATTTAAATGGCTTTCCTCCTTTAAATGATTATTAGAATTTTTATTCCAATTCCAATTCCAATTAGATTTTCTTTTATTGCAATTTCAAACTTAATTGGGCTTTCCTCGATTTAGTGATTATTAGATATTTTTAGTTATTTTTTTCTTTCTTTTTAAAAAAAATTTATATTTTTATTTTTTTTAAAAAAATTGTTTTTAAGCCATGTTCTTTTTTTAGCCTCTCATTTTTTTTATTATTATTTTTTTTTAATTTTAATTTTATTTTTTGTATTATTATTCTAGTTTCTTCTTTTTTTCTTTACAACTATTTTTTTTTGTTTTTTTACTCTTTTTTTTGTCACTTTTTTTCCTCTAAATTTAGTTTTTTTTGTTATACTTTTCTTTATTAAAATTTTTTTAGAACAACTTTTTTCTAGCAAAAGAAATGAAGAGCAAACAACTTTTATCCTATTTTACCAAAATGAGTTTTTTTTTTCTTTTTTTTTTTTTTTTTGGCAAAAATGCCTTGATATGTGACAAAAGCTTTTGCTGGCCTTAGAGTGGTCTAGATCATCTTGGCCTTAGAGGGGTCTGGTTTGGATCATTTTGGCTTTCGAGGGGTCTGAATCCTGTGCTGACCTTAGTGAGATCTGAATCATATCTGATAGAGTTGACATTCAATATGCGGAAGAGATTTGGATCTTAAACACTCTAATTATATTAATTTTAGTGTATTATCATGTTGACCTTTGGTGGAAAAAAAAAAGCAACAGTGTGTTTTTTTTTTTTTTTTTTTCAAATTTTTAGTGAAATTGCATGAACTTTTATCTGATTTAAGGTTTCTCTTTTATATAAATAAATCATGCAAATGGATTTCTCCATAACTTGACACTGAAAAATTCACTAAGCTTGTGGATTAGGTGTAATTTGTGGGAAAACCCCACTATCGTGTAATTTGTAGGAAAATCCACTCACACTTATTAATTCATTTTTAATTCAATCAAATTAAATTAAAAAGAATTTAAATCTGACTTTTGAAAATTTCACAAATTGAAATTTCAAAATCAAATTTATTTAAATTATTTGAAGTAATTAATTAAATAAATTTTAATTAATTAATTTAATAATCAATTTAATATCAGATATTAAATTAATAAAACACCTAATCTAAGCATGAATCCTTGTTCATGTAATTAATATTTATATTTTCAACTCTCCAAAATTGTTTACTTTATTAATTAAACGTTGATTATATCGAATATAATAATCCAAACCCTACACTGGATTTAAATATTTTAAATTCTCTCAACATGCTGTTCTAAAGTTTAATCCTTTTATGATTTAGAAGAGGGACATAATGGACCTACAAATCATGAGTTTTAAGATTTGAGATTAATTGGCTAAACTCTTTAAACCGAATTATCAATATTCGTTAACTATCGAGATATTCCACGATAGCTTAATAGTTGTACCCTCTTCACTATAAATATATTTTTGTTTACTTGATTTAACCATAATCAGTAAGTCAATCCACAAGTTATTCATACTTTCAGTTAGGTCAAAATTACCGTTTTACCCCTATAATACATCTTGCTCCTTAAGTCTCCATTGATCCTCTTATGAACAATTGGTTAATGGTCCTATCAATAAATCTAGTCCCTCTTAGCGATAGAGAGGATGGGGTCCCTCTCAGCCATAGAGAGAGTGAGGTCCTTTTGTTCAAGACCAGGAATCAGTACTTAAGAGAACAACTTAAGATGGGTAGGAGTGAATTCCATCTTGCAGGACTATGTCCTAAACTATCTATCTGGTCTTACCTCTAAATGGGAGGCTTATTAAGCGGCGATGTAGAGTCATTCTTACCCAATGCAGATTAAAGGATAATCCCGAATAAACAGAAGTTCATAGTTAGCTCAGAATCAAGATCAAGTTACCTTAGGTCATCGAATTGAAATAGTCAGTTTTAATAGTTAACGGTTGCTATCGTGGTCCGGTCTTATGCAAACATCTTTTGCATAGGATATTCTCACTTACATACGACCATCCATAATTACTCTAATTATAGATTGAATTTAGTTATGGACCTAATTTAGTAAAGGTCATCGATAATTACTCTAATTATATATTGAATTTAGTAACGATCATCTACAATTACTCTAATCATAGATTGGATTTAGTAATAGGCCAAATTTAGTAATGACCATCTATATTTACTTCAATGATAGATTGGATTTAGTAGCATACATCTACAATTACTCTAATTATAGATTGGATTTATTAATAGACCCAATTTAGTAACGACCAACTATAATTACTGTAATTATAGATTGAGTTTAGTAACAAGCCAATTTAATAATGACCATCTATACTTACTCTAATTATAGATTGAATTTCGTAATTAGTGAAATTTAGTAACGATCATCTATAATTACTCTAATTATAGATTGGATTTAGTAACCGACCCAATTTACTAACGGTCATCTATAAATACTCTAATTATGAATTGGATTTAGTAACAAGTCCAATTTAGTAACAGTCATATATGATTACTCTAGTTGTAGCTTGGATTTAGTAACGGGTCCAATTCAGTAATAGTCATCTATGATTGATCTAATTATAGATTGGATTTAGTAACAGACCCAATTTAGTAAACGTCATCTATGATTACTCTAACTATAGATTGGATTTAGTAACGAATCCAATTTAGTAACGACCATCTATTATTACTCATTGAATTTAGTAATGGGCTATATAGAAACGGTCATCTATCATTACTTTAATTGTAGATTAGATTTAGTGATGAACCCAATTTAGTAATGGTTATCTTTAATTACTCTAATTATAGATATTGGATTTAGTAACGAGCTGAATATGGCCATCGATAATTACTCTAATTATAGAATGAATTTAGTAACATGTCGAATTTAGTATAGGTCATCTATAATTGCTCTAATTATAGATTGGATTTAGTAATGGGTCCAATTAAGTAACGACCATCTACAATAACTCTAATTATATTGGATTTAGGGCCGAATTTAGTAATGGTCATCTATAATTACTCTAATTATAGATTGAATTTAGTAACGGGCCAAATTTAGTCAATTTAGTAAGGGTAATCTATAATTAGTTTTAATTATAGATTGAATTAGCACCCTACAACACTCGTTTAGAAACAAAACATCTTATTTCAGTTATCCATTTTTTTAATTGGTACTAAAAACAAAAGTTTATTTTACTAAAAATGCTTATTAAAAAAATGTTAATGAAATTAAATAAAATACAACTAATGAATAGTTCCAAGTAGAAGTGTTCACAGTCAACTTAAGTACCTAGCCTAGACAGAACTCGTTGCATATAGTCAATTTTATTTAAAATTCATTATCAAACTTTGTATTACTTTAATAATCTAAATTAGAAGATGAGCATTTGATTAGCATAAAAAAATCAAAACTTAATTTAAATAGTATTTCACTAAATCACATTCTAACTTTAAGAATAAAATAGAATTGCATTTTTGTCGGCCACTTTATTATCCAGTTGAATTCTTACCTTAAGAATTTGAGAGATGTTCCTAACTCCATTAGAGAATTGACATGATATTTAAGAAAATGTCTCTTGTGCATCAATTCACATTTGAGAATTGAACATGTGAATTAATACTTATGAGTATATAAACCTTATGTAAGTCCTACAAGGAAGATTGTAATTTATTTTATAAATCAAGGTGAAAACCAAATTGAAATTATATTTAAATCATTCAAATATGAATGAAATTGAAATTCATTTAAAACTTTGAATTAAAACCAATCAGTTATGAAAAATTAAAATTAAAACTGAAATTGAGATTGCTTTTAGAGTTTCTAAATTGTATCGATTCAAAATTTATGTAAATCAAAATTGAATTTTATTTAGAGATTTAAAATATATTAGAAATTAAACTTGAACTACTATCAAAATTCGATTGGCAAATTTCAATTAAGATTAAAGATTATTTATTAAAACATAAAATTAAATTTGATATTAGAATTTTCATTTTTTAAAAACTTCAAATTAAAATAAATTTGGAAAATATATTAAAACAAATTGGAGGGCTTGACACATATTGATATTGGAGTTTTGTTTATAAATTCCAAATTGAAATTAAAATGACCCTTGGAAAATTTTTTTCTTTTTTTATTTTTTCTTTCTAATTATTTTGAATCCATTTAATAGATCAAATTAATATTTGTTTGCAAAACTCAATTAAAAATAAATCGGAACTTCACCTAAAATTTGTAAATTAAATGAATTGGAGATTTTTATTTACAACTTATTGGAAAGTTAGAAAATTCAAATAAAGTTTTATGAAAAAACTTCAAATTTAATTGAAAACAAGATTATGGAGAATAAATGAATTAAGGGAAAAAAAAGAAACAAAACTAATAAATAGAGAATAAATAAATCAAGAAAATAGATAAATTAATAAAGAAATTAAGTGAGACCCACCACTTACAATTACCATTTCAGCTACCCTTTTTTTCTTTCCTCTTTCTTTTCTTCTTTCTTCTCAGGATTTCCCCTTTCTTTTATCTTCTTCTTCAACCTCACAACTTCTTCACTTTTTCTTCTTCTTCCACCATGGAAGTTGCAGTAGGTTTTATGTTTTTCTTTTTCTTTTGTTTTTAACTGTTTCTCTATCTCACAAATTGTCTCTTTGGTTCCTTTCCCCCTTCATGTATGTGCTTGTTCCTTTTATAAGTCCTTAGTAAAGCTTAAATTATCTTAGGTTGTTGAAAATATTGGGGGAGTAGGAAATGGGGAGTGAGTTGAGAGAAGAACAAAGGAGGGAATGAGGAAGACTAAAATTATTTATTTATTTATTTTACTTTTTAATACATTTTTATCTTTAATTTAATAATAATAAAAAATCTTTTGAAGAAAAAAACAATCAAAGGAATTTTTTTCTTTTAACTTTTAAATTCCTCTTTAAAAAGACATTAACAAAACAAATTAAATAAAACATAATTTAAATTGAGTCGGACCAAATACAATGTCTACAACGGTCATCTATAATTACTCTAATTTAATAACGTTGCAAATTTAGTAAGAGTAATCTACAATTACTTTAATTTTAGTCTAGATTTAGTAACAGGCCGAATTTAGTAACATCCATCTATAATTACTCTGATTATTGCCTAGATTTAATAACGAGTCCAATTTAGTAACTGTCATCTATTATTACTTACAGATTGAATTTAGTAACGTGTTCAATTTAGTAACAGTCAACTATAATTATTCTAATTATAGATTGGATTTAGTAACGAGCTCAATTTAGTAAAAATAAACTATAATTACTCTGATTATAGATTGTATTTAGTGACGATCTATACTTACTCTAAGGGGCTTCTACACAAAAAGCCTTAAAACAAGGTCCATATTATATTAATGTCTCCAACATTCTTTTTTTTAATGCTATATACAAGTAAACCCTCCCACTCTCATACATATTTATGTATGTATACATACATACATGTATATGTGTACATATATATATACACATACACATATACATTATATATAACCATATACATATACATTATATATACATATAGATAAATTATATATATGTAAATATGTATATACATATAAATCTTATTATATATATATATATATATATATATATATATATATATATATATATATTACGTACGCATTCAGTAATGGTCAACTATAGTTACTCTCATTATAGATTGGATTTAGTAATTGACCAAATTTAGTAAAGGTCATCTAGATCGGATTTAGTAGCAGGTACAATTTAGTAATGATAATCTATAATTATTATAGATTGAATTTAGTAACAGACCCAATTTAGTAACGGTGATCTATAATTACTTTAATTATAGTTTGGATTTAGTAACGAGTCCAATTTAGTAACAATCACCATTGTAATGGAAGCTCCGATACGTGTCGATGGATTCTGGTTTCAGAGAGGAGTTCAAGGTGTTAGTATTAATGGCGAGCAAGGAGGTGAAAGTTTCGGTGGTTTTTGTGAAGGGAAAGCTGATCAGAGGGGGGAGGGGGGACAGAGGTGTTGAAAATGGAAAGGGAGGGGAAATTGGGGGTTTTATTTGAGTGGATTCCGATGGCGGTGGGCAACGGATGTGAAGGATGCAGTCGTGTAATATTTGTGATGTGTGTGGATAGCAATAGAAGCTGCAATGAAAAAGACAATCAAATGTGGTGAGTGTAATGAAAATGTGTTGGTTCGGTGTCCTATTTGTTCTTGAAAATTTAAATCTGAGGAATTTTTCTTCTTCAGAAGAAAAAAAAAAAAATTCCCTTATTTTGTTTTATTTTATATTTTAGTTTAATTTTAGTGTTGGAAATTGGTTTGATTGTTTCAATTAATATTTGAGGTGTATTATTAGTGAAACTAATTCTTCCTAAAAAAGGTGCATAAAAAACATATTTTAAAGGTCCAAAATGACAAATGATCTAAATTTTGAAAAAAAATATCAAATAACCCTTTGTTGATGTCATGATCACGTGAGATTGCAATATGTCTCTTGCTATCTTGCTTTATTGCTTTCTTGATTTTTTTTTCTTTTTCCTTTCTTCTCCATGTTGCTGAGTTTTTTTCTTTTTCCTCTTCCTTTCTCTCTCTTTTTTAATCTTCTGCTCCGTTTTCTTCTCCTCAATGCATCTTCATTTTTTTTTTTTTTCCGACATGACGAGTTCACGCAAACAGTTCCAACACGATCAACTCCGGTGACCAAGAGCGAGAGTGAGAGAGAGAAGAGTGATTTTGTGAGTGAGGAAAGGAAGAGCGAAACCGAGGAGAGCAAGACAAGTGAGAGCGAGACCGACGAGAGGGAGGAAAAAGACAACCCATTGTTCCATGGATATTCGCAAATAGATCATCAGCAAGAGGGAGAGCCAGAGCGAGACCGAGGTGCTTTTCTGCATGCACGCGAATATATTTTGGTAATTTCACCCGAATTTGACATTAGCAAAGGATCATTTGACATTTTTTTTTCTAAAATTGGGTCATTTGACATTTTTTGCCCAATTTTTTGGTCATGTACAAATTTCTCATGATTTTATTATTGTTTTAATCTCTTTATAATACTGCAAATTGATTTGTTATACTCTAGTCTTAAACTTCTTCTTCTTCTTCTTCTTTTTTTTTTGAAAGAGATGTGATATTTAAATCTATTACCATCTTTATAGATGTTATATAGCTAGCTGAGTTGATGTTTGAATTTTATTTATTAGAAGTTCTATTTGAACTTGTTATCAATATAATGATTTTACATGAAAAGTATATATAACTAATACCATAGTTTTTTTAAAGTAAAAAGAATAGTGGAAATTTTTAACCTCCAAAATTGAGAGAAAAAGGAATACTTTTCAAGTTAAAGGCATGCTACAAAGAAAAGAGGATCTCCTGACGTCTAAAATAGTCGTCGAGAGTTTATGGGTCGGGAGAGACACTATCTCCCCACGCCATATATTGTATGTCGAGAATTTGTGCTAACTCCTGATGCCATATAGTAGACAACAGGAGATCGTTATAACTCCCGACAAGTCAATTAGTCTGTCGGGAGTTGGTTGTCACTTCTGATGCCGGATAACCCATCGGGAGATACCCTATAAGTTTCAAAATCAAGATATGCAAATCGATTTCAACATTTTAGGGTTCTCTTCCTCCTCATCACCGCGTCTGGTCATTGCTGTCTTCCTCAACGATCATCGGTCGACTGCATAAATTGTCTATTGTCGGTCGATTCTGTCTGTCGTCACTGTCGGTCTGTCTCCATCGCCTGTCCGATTGGCTGGCTGACTTCATCAGTTCGTCTTCTCTTTCTATTTTTTTTAATGTTGTTTTTATGATACTTGTGTTTGAGTTATGATCATCCGAGCATTTGAGGATTCATTTGTTCATTTGAGTATTTAAGAATTTGTTTGTTCATTTGAGCATTTGTGGATTCTTTTTTATTTTTTCTCATAAAACATCTAAATTGAAAAGTTGTTAACAATTATTTTTTATTTGACAAAATGAAATAGAATGGTTTAAAGACTAAAAACTATAGGATGGATCAATAGATGTGACTTTGCATAGGTTTATTATTTATGACTTCCACCAAATTAATTCCAATAGTGAAACAATCAATAATATTAAAAAAGGGGACTATTACTATTTATGGATTACCTCATCAAGAAGTCTTTGTCTTTTCTAAAATATAAAGTTTTGAAGTATACTATATTTGTCATGGTTATAAAAAATCTACCATATATCCTAAACCCCTATTAAATCTTTTGGAAATATTTTTAACCATATAGCTTAACATTGTGATGTGTTGTTAAAACGCTTTAATTCGATATTTGGTTTTCGCTGTATACATGTTTAATGATAAATATTGGATTTTTCATGTACATTTTTGAAGAGATTAGTGGACTTTCTAAAAATTTCTTTCCCTTTTGATTAAAAAATTTCTTTATATTCCTTTTTAAGAATGAATAAAGAATGGATAAAACTTAGAATGCATGATAGGGAGGTGGGGGAACTAAAACAATATCGAACGATCTAATTCGAGGATTAAGGAACTTGAAGATGTCCAAAAATAAATGAAAGAGGATCATGCAAGATAAATGGAAGAAATGAAAAAAATGATTGAAGAAATAGTACGATCACAGAGAGAAGGACCATCGTATTAGGTATGATTATTTCATATTTAATTAGCTAATATGTAGCTATCCTACAGTTGTTGTAGCAACATAGTTATGTCTTATTATTAGCTTTATGATAATGAATTGCCTGCTATCCTGCAGTTATGGTAGCCAAACAACTTAATTTTTATGTATTTGTGGAGTTTTTGTGTGTTTGATTTTCTTTGTTTTGTAAGATTCATTAAAGTGGTTGTGTACTTTGTTTTCAAGTTCAACTTGTAGCTTTTGTGTGTTTGTAGGGGGGTTTGTGTGTTAGTAAAAGTTTATCATGAAGTTAGAATATTGTGTGGAGTAGGTTGATATTAGTTATCTTTGTTTTGGAGTCCAATTTGTGACTTTTGTATGTTTGTGGATGTTTAAGGTTGAGAACATGTAGACTTGGAAGTGTGTTGATGTTCTTTGTTTTCTAGGATTCATTAAAGTGGTCATCTACTTTGTTTTTGAGTTCAACTTGTGACTTGTGTATTTGTGAGTTTGTGTGTTTATGGAGGTTTATGAAGTTAGAATGTTGTGTGGGGTAGGTTGAGATTAGTTATCTTTGTTTTGGAGTTCAACTTGTAACTTTTGTGTGTTTGTGTATGTTTAAGGTTGAGAACATGTAGCCTTGGAAGTGTGTTGATGTTCTTTGTTTTTTAGGATTCATTAAAGTAGTCGTCTACTTTGTTATTGAGTTCAACTGGTGACTTGTGTGTTTGTAAAGGTTTATGAAGTTAGAATATTATGTGGGGTAGGTTGAGATTAGTTATCTTTGCTTTGGAGGTCAACTTGTGACTTTTGTGTATTTGTGGATGTTTAAGATTGAGAACATATAGCCTTGGAATTGTGTTGATGTTCCTTGTTTTTTAGGATTCATTAAAGTGATCGTCTACTTTGTTTTCAAGTTCAACTTGTGACTTATGTGTTTGTGGAGTTTGTGTGTTTATGGAGGTTTATGAAGTTAGCATGTTGTGTGGGGTGGGTTGAGATTAATTATCTTTCACTTGGAGTCAAGATGTGGTTTTTGTGTGTTTATGGAGGTTCAAGGTTGAGAACATGTAGCCTTGGAAGTATGTTGATATTCTTTGTTTTGTAGGATTCATTAAAGTGATCGTCTACTTTGTTTCGAGTTCAACTTGTGACTTATGTGTTTGTGGAGGTTTATGAAGTCTGAATATTGTGTGGGATGGATAGAGATTAGTTATCTTTCTTTTGGAGTTCAACTTGTGGTTCTTGTGTTGTTGATTTTCTTTGTTTTGTAGGATTGTAAGATTCACCTTATGATTTTTGTTTGTTGTGGAAGTTTATGAATTTTGATTGTTGTGTGGGGTGGGTTGAGATTGGTTCAAATGAGAGATTGAAAGTTCTTCTTACATTTAATCTTGATATATATAATAATGTGCTCTAATTAATGTAATTATAGGTAAATTGCTGTTTTGAGATGATGTTGGAGATGTTGTTTGGCATCACACTTCCTTCTATGTATTCCTCAAGACATTTGTTTAGTAGACCATCTTGCCCACTTTTCTCTCTTTTGTGTAATAAAGAATACTACTATCGACTTTGTTTATTTGTTTTATTCCTTATGTGAATACTTTTGATTTGCTTACTAATGTTCTAAATTTTAGGTTATTCAAATTAAAGTTAAAGAACAAAACAAGAAAGAAAGAAAACTTGGATAGTGGACTATTTCCTGACGAGGGCATCAGAAGTTTTACTATCTCCCGATAGTTGGTTCATCGGGAGTTTGATTTCAGAAATTGAGCTTCTAAATCAAACTTCAGACGACCTTGGCATTGCTAGGAAATCATATAATTCCCGACAGCGTTTATACATTTGTCAAGAGTCTCTAACTCCCGACGTCGTATACTAAGCATCGAAAATTATCCTTAACTCCTGACGGTATGTATTTAGGCGTTGGGAGATGGTCTCTCGACGGGTATATCCCGATCAAACTTTCGATGACTATTTGATCGTCGGGAGTTGATCTCCCCCCACACTTTTTTACCATTTTCTGGCGATTTCAAGCATAAAAAAAGTGGTGCTTTCTTGTATTGATGTTTAGTTAATGATCAGGAACAAAAATTACTGTAATCAAACTTAAAAGATTGAGGATGTGAATAATATTACACATCCTTCCATAACTTTTTATTGGGATTGATGGTCAATTTGAAATATTGAAAAATATAGGAAAAATTACAAAAACCACCCTTGAAATATGATGGTGGTAGCAATTACACTCCTAAACTTTCAATTTAGAATTAAACCCTCAAACTTTTTAAAGTGTGAAGTTTAAACCATCAAACTATGATAAATGAAAAAACTAAGCCCTCAAATTTTCATTCATTCTAAAGTTATTCATTTTACTCAAAATCTCTCTCATCTTTCTTTTTTCTCACCCTAACTTTGCATTATCTTTATCTTTTAAATGAGTTGTGTCTAAGTTTAGCTAAAGAGGGGGGAGAAAAATGCTTATATTTTTCATGTAGAATTTTATTTTCAACTACTTGTTTATAGTCGAGATAGAGTATAGGATGTGGGTTCTTAGCTTTTATTTAGTGTTTGTTACGTCAAACATTTTTTTTAAAAAATATTTAAAAAATATTTATAAAAATAGAAGTATCGCATGAAAAAAAATATATATGATCCACTAAAATCGTCAATCTACGAGTTCTAGTCCTTTATGTAGAACTTAGAATGAAATCAAATCAAACATTAGGGGAAGAAAATCCAGCAAAATTCCTTTAAAAGAACTTATATTTGGCCCTTTCGAACTCCCATTACACCAAGTATGAATCTCTATTTTCTCTCTCGATCAAGTTTGAATAATTAAGAAGCAAACCAAGCCATTTAGAATGACTTTGTAAATGTTTAAGAAATTCTCAAACATGTATACAAAAATCATTCCCGACACTAAATGATTGATGCTCCTCTAAAGACACAATGTTGTTGAGAATGACTTGTCAAAACTTATATGTAATTGTAAAAAAATTTTAGGTTGATACTAAAATATTTTTCCATATATACGTATTTACTACTGTTCATGGGGAGTTAATTTTAGGTAATTATGCTTGCATGTAAAAAAAGAAATAATTATTATGCAAATTAATTTTTTTATTTGAATCATCCTTTAACGAGTGAGAAGAGTGCATGTTGTGTTAACCTTAGATAGCAACTAGCATGAGATGATTTAGCACGAGGTCATGTCAAAATTACTTTCAAAACAATACTACTATTTATCTATGACATAACAATTAAGTTATTCGACATATGATTTCTATGAGTATTTGATCTTAGGTCGAACATTTATCTTCTTCCAATATCACTTCATAAACTGTCTTGTTAAATTTATGTCGAGGTTGTTTGGTTCTACTTTTTGAAAATTTTCTCATTTTCCACCTCTAATTCTTTAGAACTTATCTTTAATGCCACAAAAAAATTTGTTGGTGAAATTTGATTTTTTTTTAAAAAAAGGCTTTTGAGAATCCCACATCAGTCAAGTTAGGAAGTGCATTCTCCTTCATATACTCCCATTTTGGACTTTGGGTTTGGGCTTTAAGGAATACCCATATCTTAGAGGGAGTAAGTAGACTGAGATATTTTTTAAAGTTATTTTATCCTGGGGACGACGTTCGTTAACCTGCTTGCACACTTGGACAAAGCCACAGAACCTCTTAAAGAGAGGTTATTGTTGACAAACTGCCGAGTTTTTTTTAAAGAGTCTTCTAAGGATTGAGGAGGAAGTCTGGAAGTAGGACTAGAGGGAGGAGGTGAACATCATACTTGGGAGATTTGCTTTTACCGTGATAAAGTCTAACCAAAAGTCCAAGGGGACAAAAAATGAAAGGTTAGAACCATGGTTCCAGCAACCAAAACCAACAGAAAATGCAGAAACCCCCATTGGGAGAAACGATATAGTTCCTTTGCTTTACCTGTGATAAACCTGGACACATGGCTAGGAACTGTGGGAATAGGCATCGTTCTACTGCTAGGCGAACCTGATAGAAGAACTGTTAGTTGCAATGATAAAAAAAGTAAATGTGATCGGTGGTTCTGAGGGGTGGTGGATAGACACTAGCACCATGCGCCATGTCTGTCACGACCTTAGTCTATTTAAAAATTATACCAAGACTAAAGATAAGAATATTCTATTGGGGGATCACCACTTTACGAAAGTTGCTAGAACTGGCGAGGTGGAGCTGAAGTTTACCTCTAGGAAGACCTTAAGTTGAAGGATATCTTGCACAATCTGGAGATAAGAAAGAACTTGGTCTTGGGCTATCTCTTCAACAAGGTTAGATTTACTCAAACCATAGGGGCAAATTTATATACCCTTATAAAAAATAATGTATTCATAGGGAAATAGTAAGCAACTGAGGGAATGTTCAAATTAAATTTAGACATTAATAAAATGGAATCTTATGTGTATATGCTGTGTTCTATGAATGTTTGGCATGCTAGACTTTGTCATGTTAATAAGAAATTAATTAGTAACATGATTAGGCTTGAAATGATACTTAAGTTATCCATGAATGAATTTGATAAATGCGAGTATTGTAGTCAGGCTAAAATTAATAAAACTCCGCATGAATCTGTACTTAGGATTTCTGAGCCTCTAGATTTATTCATTCTGATTTATGTGAATTTGTTGGCATCTTGACTAGGAATAGTAAAAGATATTTTATTACCTTTATTGATGATTGCTTTGATTTTATTTTTGTATATTTGCTGAAAAACAAAATTGATGCTTTTGATGCCTTCAAATTATTTGTAACTGAAGTAGAAAATTTGTTTAATAGAATGGTTAAAAGACTTCGTAGTGATATGAGAACTGAGTACGACTCATACAACTTTAAATATTTCTTTAACTCTCATGGAATAATACACAAAAAGAGTGCATCTTCCTCTCCTAAAATGAATGGAAAAGTCGAAAGAAATAATAGAACTTTAGCTGAGCTAGTAGTAGCTATTTTACTTAGTTTAGGAGTCGCGTCTTATTGGTGAGGTGAAATCATCCTCGCGTCTTATTGGTGAGGTGAAATCATCCTTACCGTGTGTTATGTCTTCAATAAAATACCAAAGTCTAAAAACAAAACTTCACTTAACGATATCCTTAAGAATAAGAACCAAAACCTGTCATATTTTAGAACTTGAGATTGTCTAGCCTTTGTAAGAATTCCAAACCCTAAAGAAGAAAGCTAGCCAGTAGAGCCTATGGATGTGTCTTTTTAGTTTATGCAATAAATAGTAAAGCCTATAGGTTCTATGATCTAGTAAACCAAGTGATCATTGAGTCAAATGCTACCGACTTCTTTGAGGACAAATTTTCTTTTAAATTGAGAAATAGTGAGGGCTCAGTATCTAGTAGTCTAACCCTAGTTAGAAATCCTACCTCTACAGAGGAAGTTGACCTATTTTACAGTTCTTGTTGTCACTTGGAAGAGAAAAAGAAAAACAAGACTCATAAAAAAGAATATGGTTCACCACATGAAAATAAAGTTTTTAGGATATTTTTCCTTATGTTATTTTCTTTTTGTTAGAAACCCAAATTAATTGTAAACCCATGCCCAAATCCAATCTTTATGGGTTAGATTAATTGTTTATAAATTTTTCGATTGTTAATTTTTTTAACGTTTAGGTAGCGATAATTAGAATTTGTGAATTTTGATTAGAACTCGATGAGCTTATTACTCACAAAAGTTATTTGAATTATTAGAAATATTCTAAGGAATAAAAAACTGAATACATCGAAAGGTTATTAATGAATTAAACAGTTAATTAGACTCATATTAGTTAATTATATATATCTTGTGAATAAACCAATCCTAAATGCTTTTTTAAAATAATAATTTATACATTGAAATTTTTCATCACATCATAGGTTACTTGAATTTATATTAGGGATTTGAATTTATGAAAAGAAATGTTTAGTTATTAATCATTTGGTGACTATAGAAATTAGGTAGTCAAAATTCATCATTAATTAATTAAAAACCACTTGATTTTCTTTATTTTTTTCCCCCAAACTCAAGTGGAAATACAATCAATCAATTTTAACATTTCCACATACTTTATGATATAGGCATTCATCACCTCTTTCTACCATAGGAAAGTCTTACTTATGGAAATTGTCAACATTTAGTAATTATAGACCAATGGTAAGGATATCAAACTTTTTATTATGAATAAAAAGAATAATTTAAACTTAAGAGTTTAGTAGTAGATCAATATATCTTCTATTAAAAGCCATCATTTTCAGGTACATTTTATTATGTCATTTTCAAAGATATTTTTCAACCTCATTGAATTATAAAACTACAAATTTATACCTCCTTGACCTCCCCAATTCACTGACAATTAACTATATGCTGCATTTTCTTTTGATATTATTGCATTATTTTAGATCATATATATTTTTTATTGTTACATCATTTTTATTCAATGGGTGAAAATAACATATACTATAATTAATGTTTTATATAGGTAAGCTTAGACTAGTTCCTAGTGAATAGTCAATAAATACTTCAATTTAATTTGCCCAAGTGTTTGATGTTGTTATGGTCCCTCTGTGAATATTTATAAAATTGTATTTAATTTCCATATATTTTTTTTTTATCACCCATGTCTTTTTTTTTTTTTTTTAATTTGTCTTTAGTGTGTGTAATAATTTGAATGGAAAGTTTTTGTATCTTTGACTATTATTAATAAGTTTAGGAAATTTAAGCCTTTTTAAGTGAACAGAAATTGAACCATTTATTGACAATGCCTAAATTACTTTAATCACAAGCATATATGTTTTTTCTTTTTTGCCCCATTGGATTGGACTTTTTTTTCTTTAAGGAAATAATATTCTTAATTTGATGAACAAATTATAAATTTAAATTCAAATGTTTAATATCGATGTCTATTCACACGTTTGATTTTAAAAGATTTGAATGTATTTTTTTTATTTAGAATCGTGCTTGTATATAATTTTTAATTTGGTCCAAAATATCCCCTATAATCTACCATTTGTTTGATATGGTCCGTTAACATTATCCATTATCTATAAACCAGTAGAGATATCATTGTTGGTGCAACTTCCTAAAATTATTGGGATATTTTAAGACATATTATTAATCATTTAGTTTCTTTTAATACAACAATTAACTTTATCATTTTAGTTAAAAATTATTTTAAATAATAAAATTATTTAAAATATTAACAAATAATAGAGAATATTATAATTTATCTGCAATAGACCATGATCGATTACTATCTATGTTTATCATGATACAATAGATACAGATAGTAGTCTATCGTAAATAAACAATAAGATTTTGCTATATTTATAAATATTTTGGTTTATTTTCTTATATTTGAAACAACTCATTTTAGTTTTGGAAAGTTTTAAAGTTTTAATGATTAAATTTATAATTTAAACTTTAAAACATAATTAAAAACCGGAAAGATAAGCCCTAAAGTATGCTTAATGGTCAATACACTTGTAAACTATTGCCTAAAATACAAACCTTTTGTTGAACTAAACAAACCACATAAACTTTTGAGCATGAAAATAGATAGATTAACAAACCATTCAATTTGAAGGAGTTTAAATTTCATTTTAGTTTATATAGTATATGCCTAGTTTCAATGTAATTTCGAGTATTTTAAAATTTAGTCCTTTATAATTTAATTATTATTCGACTAACATCAACTTATCACCTCTTATATATTGTAATACCACGTTCAAAAGAAAACTTTTTTTAGTGCAATATTTATATAAATGAGGTATTAAATCTTCGATTTTTTTTTTAAAAATGTATAAGCTCGTGAAAGAAAACCTGTAACATAACAAAATTATTAATTATTTGAGGATATAACCACAAAATCCAAGTTCAAACTTGTAAACTTCTAAAATACACTAAAAACGAAAGATAACCAAAATTGAAAAATTAGAGGGAAAAAATAAAAGCTGCAGTAAGTAGAAAAAAGTGGTGGGGAGATTAAATTCATATTATAAAAAAAAAATGTGGGAGCAAACTTCGAAGAGAATAGCAGAGGATAATTCCCCACAGAAAAGGTCCCATTCGAGAATTTCTACCCCATGTGCACAATTTAGTAATGTCATTTATAATTACTATAATTATAGATTAAATTCAGTAGGAGGCTTTCATCTATAATTACTCTAATTATAATTGAATTTAGTAACGAGTCGAATTTTAAGAATCTAACTATCAATTAGATTTAGTAACAAATCAAATTTAATAACAACCATCCATAATTATTCTAATTATAGATTTGATTTAGTAACGAGTCTAATTTAATAACAATCATCTATAATTATTCTATTTATAGATTAGATTAAGTAATGGATCCAATTTAATAACGATGATCTATAATTAAGGCTTTAAATACTAATAGCCTAATTTAATAGGTTTAGTTAGGCAACTGTCTTGAACCCACCATTTTCTTTATTTATAAATAGCCTAATGGGCTAAGATTTTTAAATGTCATATAGGCCCTTGACTTATAAGTTTTAGGGGTGTTCATGGGTGTTCATATGTTGAAAGACTTTTTAGATCCAACTCAATTGTTTGGGTTGTAAATTCTTTCAACCCAAATAACTCAACCCAACCATAAAATATTTGGGTTGGGTTTATTCGGGTTAATCGGGTCATTTATTTAAAATTTTGTTCTAAAAAGAAGTAAAACGTAAATATGTAAAAATCTAATTTAATTATTTTCATCCATTGAATTAAGATTAACAACTTAATTTCAATTTATATAATAAAAATTTTCTTTTTAAAATACAAAGAAACTACCTTTAAGAGTTATTGAAAAATAAATTATTCAAAAAATATTGGAATCAAATAAAATTAAAATCAATGTATGTATAAATAATTGTATTATAAGTAACAAAAAAAATATTTTAAAATTAATAATAAATTCGAGTTGATTCGGATTAGTTTGGGTTATATTAGGTAAACGCATGAACTACCTTAACCTATAAAATTTTAATTTATTTGAAAGTAAACCAACCCAAATGAGTTGATAATCCAATCCGTGCGGATTGGATTGGGTTGATCAGTTTTTTCAACACTGCCTGCCGGAAAAATAAATGAAACCGCCGCAACATTACAATCGCTGCCTGCCGGAAAAATAGCTGTCTATGGGATTGGATAGGCTTCTTTCGGATCTATAATCGCCGCCTGCCGGAAAAATAACTCGTCGAGGTTATCTAGGCCTTTTCGACCTATAATCGCCGCTCGTGCAAGATCTGTATATCTGGGTTCTTCCGACCTATAACCGCCGCAACATTACACCTCTTGCTGATGTTAAAGCGTGAAATATAGGTAAGTTTTTATGCCCTAACATTGGTCGGTATATTTGGGTTTCATCAGTATATTTGGGTCTAAACATTTTATGCTCTATATGTTTGTTTGGGAACGAAATCCAACTTTTTAACCCAACTTGTTCTGTTTTTTTGGGTCTGAATATTATATGCCCTATTATATGTTTGTTTAGAAATCATTTTCGTTGACTCAAAATTAAGGGTATGTTGAGTATCGGTTTTGTATTGTTCTGTTTGATGTAAAATGCGGCTTGAAAACGTGATCTTTCTTCGTCTGTTATGTGTACAATATACAACGTATTGCATGTATCATTTTATATACAACTCGTGTCTCTCTATTATGTGTGATTCTGAGATTGGTGTCAAAACTTATATTGCTCTGTTATATATTGAATATACAATGGTATTACATATATCCCTTTTGTACATTTATATTGTTGGTTTGATATGTGTAAATCATGACTTGAAACAAAGATGTATTTTGCTTTGTTATATGACCAACATAAACTTTTCTTTGATATATTCATTTGTGTAATTATTATGGTATATGATTTTCTGATTAAAATACATGGCAAATGTAATTTGCCTAACATACAGTTTAATATGTGGGCCTTTGTTCATTAAGCCTATAAATGCTATGCCACACATGATATATACTAATGTGTATATGTTAAATTTACTATGTATTGATATAAGAAACATGGTTCATGTAAAGCTCCCTGGAGACCGACATGATATGCGCAGAAACCAGCGCCTTCTTGGTTCTTCTAGCCGAGTAATACCATGAAATAAAGAATCTCCTATACTAATAGATGACAGAGAGGTTTGTTTTTAATTTATTTGAAATGGAATCACGTATTTAATATAAATTTATTCTGATGTATATATGAATGTTAAATTGATTGATAATGTTGAAATTCTAGGATTGTTAAATCAGAATGGGAAACTAAAATCAGGGTTGCCACCTATAGATCCATTCTATAGACGTCTTTTTGGAAAACTAGGTGAAGAGTTTATTCCTATCAGAATTGTCATGCCAGAAGTCGAAGAAGAAACCGCCTCTGTACAATTAAGTCCATTGGTATACTTTGACTTTGGTGAAGGGAATTTTGTGGTATATTTGATGAGGAATATTATATTAGTTACCATGGTATTTTTTGTAACATATATATTTGATTTCGTTGTAGGGATATGTTTCTCCATCCAAAAGGAAGACAAATCTGAAATCTAGTAAAGGACAAAGAACACATACCCCAAGTCTAGGAGTGTATGATTCTTACGATTATACTTATATATGAGAATCTGTTTATGATGTATATCTTATTTATGTATGATACATAACACCAATGATAACATATTTAACATACCTATATTTGACAGTGATTACAGTTATCAAACAAGAGGAAGAGAAATACCGAACAACCCACATCAAGAATAGCAAATTTTATTTCAGTTTAACTAATATACTTTTCATATACATAATGATGATATGTGTAACGGGAAACATCATTCAATAAAGGAGAGGGAATGAAAGGTATGTAAACTGATAATGAAATTAATTTTGAACTTTTAAGTTACCTAAACTTATTATTTTTTATAGAAAACAAAACAAAAAAGTGCAACTAAAGCAAAACAACCAATGGTATGTATTAACATATACGGTAATATATAGTGTATCTATTGTTGGGTTTTATGTCATAAAATTCATAGATAATAAAAGTAATTAATTGACTGTCATCAATTAAGATTTATCGATGTTATTTCAATAAACGTGATTTATTGTGTTACGTCATCAATAAAGAGTTATCGATGTCGTTTCAATAAATGTTATTAATTGTGTTATATTTTATTTTGTCTTGATAACCCTAAATCCAATAAACTAATATCTAAGACTGTCTTATGGACTAAACAATATGCGGAGACATATAGGGATTAATGTTCAAGTTACAACTTAAAGGGTCTATAAGATAAGGTTGGGTACCTTATTCTGGTGACACTATGGATACGACTCACTTTGTATTTGATGCAAACACAATGATCCAACACGTTCGTGTAGGTGACATGCGAGTGTCGGTATCTTATGCAATGAGTTTGCATAAGATTGAACCACGAAATAGTAACCTCTAGATGTAACAACGTTGACTAGTTAGGTTTCTATTTTAGTAGGATGATCTAAGCAACTTAGTCTTAATCATGATAGTATTATGAACTCCTGTTCACAAGGGATTGTCCTTTATTTTGTATGAGTGAGAGTGTAAGACCCTAACACTAAATCTAAAGTGGGAGGTTAAATAGAGAAGAAAAATCATAAGTAAGGATATTGGGGCAAAGAGTAGAAAACATTAATACTAAATTATCCAAAAAGGTGACCAAAAGACCAAACACATATGGGAGGCTTAAATATATTGAATGCAAGAGTGCATGGAGGATGGAAGGAAGAAGACTTGAAAAATGGCCAAGGGCTTGCATACAACAAACGCAAGGGCATGCGGACACAAGCAGGGCATGCGTTGGAGGCATGCGTTGAGTGAGCATGTTAGACGCGCAGGCCATGCGTCGAGCATGTATGCCGAGCGCCCTGCCTATGCGTCGAACGGGCAAGTCGGACGCCCATCCTATGCGTTGAGTGCTGCCGAGTCTGCCGAATAGCCATGCGTCGATGCCTTATGCCAAGCGCACGCCCGTGCGGCGAGACACGCCTATGCGGCCAAGCATGCAAGCACCTAGGCAGCACACCCATGCGTTGATGGTCAGCACCGTGCGTCCATGCTTAGTAGGCCGAGCAAGCATACCTAACAAGCCATGCGTCGAGGGTGAGCGGCCACCATATGCGTTGGTGATGGCCGACTCATGCAATGGCTAAATGGGACTTTGATGAAGGAAGGGTGAGTTGCTATGCATTAAGGACAAAAGGTAAGGCTAATTGATGGAAAAACTCCAAGGAAAGATGCCAATAGTTATACAGCATAAGTCTTAAACAATTTAAGTAGAGAAATATGTTTAAGTATTTAAGTAATTTAGGTGGCAAAAGGAGGATCATACAAAATTCTAGCAGGAGGTGGACAAAGGAGATTTCATGCAATGGAAGTCTTATCACCCTAAGCAGAAGGTGGGTGAAGGAGATTTCATGCAAAAAAGGGAATTTTGGCTGGCAAGTTGAGATGAGAACAACTTAAGGCTAGGCTGGGTAGGCTAAGTGTTGGCAGCTTCAAAGTGAGACAAATGGGAGTTGAGTTGTCCTAAGGAGGTGAGTTTGGAATGGCTATAAATAGAGGGGTTGGGCGCGAGGGATTTATTCATACCATCACCAAAAATCTTGTGTTGAGAGCATATTTAGAGTGCTAGTTTGAGTTATTAGGCTGCCAAATTAATTGAAGATCAAAAGAAACAAAGGTTGCGTTGGTGAGGCATTGAGTCAGCCCGGATGCACAGCAAGCCCACACCCTGCGCGCACGCCTTGCAGCACAGCGTCCATTCGCACACCTCGCTCGATGCATCCCGCGCACTACCCCAGCGCAGCTGCCCCCCCTCGTGCGACGCATGCCCAGCGCAACAGCCATTGTGCAACACGTGCCTAATGCATCAGCCCCTTGCGCGGCACAACATGCCCACCGTGGCTACTGCCAAATGCCCAGCTGCCTACCACGTCCAAATAACCTCTAAAGAGGCTAATTTTAGGATTTTGGCTAAATTGGAGTAGGGTAAGCTGGTATTTTCATTATATAATAATATTTTGGCTATTTTGACATTATTTATTGATATAACAAGTATTAATTGGGGAATTTCCATTGATATAGAGGAATTCTCAGGAAAGTATTCTCAAGGTGATTTTAGTGGAAAAACTTGCTTGCGGTGAGTGTTTACTTAGTTTTATGCATTGATATGTGGATAAATGCATATGTAAGTGCAAGATACATGCTTATGATGTTATGTTATTTGCCATGATATTGTTTGTGAAATTTCTATGGAAACTGAGATTATACTCGGACTACATAAGTTAGCATGCTTAATAAAAGGTGCTTGGCGGGAAAATATAGTCGGCCTCGGTCAACGGGAAATAATAGTCGGTGATGACCGACAGGAAATATAGTCAAGTTACCTAAGCATGACTAGCAGGAAAAGAATTGTCGATGTGTACATTGGCGGGAAAAGTGGGTTATAGGAACGTTTCCATAAAAAGTTGTTATGATTGATAGTATGTACATGATATGAACATGCCAAGTATAGCATGGAACTGGAGGATGATGATAGAATAAATGTACACATGATCATGCATAAATTATACTCGAATTGTGATTATGTGATTGATTTCCGAAAAATATGTTTTGCAAAGTGATTATTATTTTAAAAGCACCATTCACTGGGCTTAGTAGCTCATACTCTTCCAAATGTTTTCTTATATCCCCCCTCTCCCCCAGGTGGCAAAGCAGAGCGTTCAGGAAGGAGTCTACAAACCACTAAAACACCAGGACTTGGTAAATTCTCAGGGCATGGCTCGAATCATGTGATAAAAGAATATAGGAAATTGAACTATATGTATGAAAGTTAGATAGATTATTGTAAACATGTTAAAGTCTTTAATAGATAAGAGGGGGGAAATGTTAAATTAAAATGTTGTCTTGGAATACTACTGGTGTATCCTCATGCTCCCTTCCAAGTCTTAGGGGCTAAGGCTAGGGAGGGGGTGTGACAGAGAGTGACCAATATACCAACTCAATAAGCGTACCATTTTGGGTACAAGACTGAGTGGAGAGTTGGGAACATAATATTACAAGATCACTACAACAAATATCACATTCAATAACTTTTTATACAGAGTCATTTGATAAAATAGCTATGAAAAGTGGAAGAAAAGTGGGAAATAAAAAATGAAAAAAAAGGCGCGTTTGAAATTTGTATGGAAAAACACATTGGAAATCCCTTTTGCCCTCTCGATCGACTTTGTCTTTTTGCCCTCGTTTGAAATTCTATTCGATTTTGACTTCTCCTCGCGTAGACTCTCTTCTCGATCGACTTCGACTTCTCCTCGATCAACTTCGATCGAGTTCTCCTCACTCAGATATCGAGTTCTTCTTACTCAGATATTGAGTTCTCCTCGCTCAGACATCAAATTCTCCTCGCTCAGACTCTCCTCGATTGACATCGAGTTCTCTTTGCTCAAACTCTCCTCGATTGATAAAGATTGGTATGTTTGCAACTCGTTGAGGAGAGTTGTAAGGTTATACTTCACTTTGTTAAGAATCACATTGCTAATAAAGTGCAGGAAGCTCTTCGACAAAGAATGCAAGATTATGCTAACCTGGCTGCCCTCATCGATGGTAGACCCATTAACCTGTCTCTTATACACATCTAGATGTGTATAAGAGACAGGGACAAACGTCATCGATGGGGTGATCAATTGTCCATTCGCTGGGATGAGACATTCTCAACCATTAAGTAGAACCAACACTTGGAACCTGTCTCTTATACACATCTAGATGTGTATAAGAGACAGGTATAAGAACAAGCCTTCGTGAGAGCGAACATGAGATCCTCGATGATCATGATCGTCGTGATCATATGTTTCCATGTTGCGTAATTATCGCCAATAAGTTTTTCGGCGCTTAACAATGATAACGTAGTTGTTGCCACTTTGTAAATGTTGCTGAAAATAAGGTTTTGCTAAACCACTTTTAAACCAATCAGTAAAACAGTTTCAAGTACCCTAAGTTATAGACTTATATTTTGCAATGATGCCCCAGTGAGACAGGACAAACGCCATCGATGGGGTGATCAATTGTCCATTCGCTGGGATGAGACATTCTCAACCATTAAGTAGAACCAACTCTTGGAACTGAACCTAACAGCCACCATTTTTTGGTCCAGGATCGTTAACTTTTAACTATTCTGCGTAAGTGTAACCCCTCGCTTTCGGTGCTAGAGTCCCGCCCTAATGCGTTTACCGTAGGGAAAAGACAGATTTGTTAAAGAGACTAAGTAACCTTATCCTCTTACAGGAGATCAAATATAGAAACGCGCAAAACTGCCATCCTTGAAGGGACACTCTCAGGGTGCCTCGAGACAATTCGCAGTAACATTATTCAACCTAACGAGGGAGACCGAGGGATATGCTGTAAAACTTCCCGCTCCCACTTACTATGAACATTCTCTCCACCCACCTTGATATTGACCTACCCAAACACCATCCGTTGGGGGGACACGCCAAAGGAGCCGCGAGGTCCAGGGTAGATCTCATTGTGTGGACTATTTAGGAGAAACATGAAAGGTTTAAGTGAAACATCTGATTCCCCAAGTACCTCCCACTGAATGTTCTGCCTAGGGATTCATTAACCTAGACAATCCGGCTACTGATTTTAGTCTAAGTCATCTTTTTAAACTCTGCTCATAAACAATGTTTATCTATGAAATATGAACAAGTTCAAGTAGTCACATTTAAACACTTTAATGGACCGTCCTCAACTTGCATGCATACATCAAATCTATCTAATTCACCTTTCCAGGTAAGTTCCCAGGTAGGGGTGTTACATTTCCGTCAACTTAGATACCCCAGCCTAGACAAAACCTGTCGTAGACAAAAGGTCCCTTATAGATAGATTTGTTACACTTTAACCTTTTATTAGCCAATTTAATCATATCTGATTAAAATATTAAAGTTTTAGGGTTACTAATTGTATTAGAACTGTGATCTTAGGTCTAGGTGATCTAAGTTTTAAACACTTGAAAACCATAAATTAAACCTAAGTGAGCATGCATGTCTTTCTTATTTCTTTTAGTTCTATTTTCTCTTGAAATTTTAAAAAGAAACAACTAAAACCATTGCGCACAACGAGACATTTATAACATTTATAAATTAACCTATGTGTCATGCTTCATGCAATGTCCGATCATTACTATATATAACTTTTATATATAACGTATAACAATCTAGCAAGCATGCTATCATTCACCCTTATACTATAACATTTATAATATAAAGATGATGCATGTCAATGCTTTTTATGCATGCATAAATATAACTCTTATATTATATGATGCATGAGCATGCTCTATGAAACCAGCCTCACACGGTGTCCTCCATCTCTGGGGCAGTGGACACCAGGCCTTCGACCGAAGCCTAAGGCCTAACTCCCAACTTGGAAACAGGCAGGCCAGAAAACTTCTTGAGAAGACCCTATCATCTGGACTGAACCTGGCTCTAATACCAATGGAAGGATTTCATATCGATGAGTTCCATGAGATCTTTCGGATCGCTCTGATCTCACCGTGACCGAAATATAACATTATACATTCAACACATACAGTTATGCAAATAAACTCTAATTAACGGCATGCTATGAACAGCAAAATCATAAGGGAAAGAGTTCCATACCAGTTGAAGACTATCTTCAAAACTTGTCCCAGATGGTCTGATCCTGATTATTCGTGTAGTGGACATGCGATCGGGGGCATCCTATACAAAGAGTTTGTATAAGACTTGACTTCAAAGTGTTAATGTCTTGTTATATAACTCCGTTCATGACTGAGATTTCACTTCATTAGGATGACTATAGATAACACGACCTCAATCCTGAGTGAGTTGGCAAGTCATGCCATTGAGGGCGGTTCTTTGATTTACATGGGTGCAAGTGGACAGAGCACCAACTCAAACCTACCATTTTGGGGATTCGTTTGATTTGGGAGCTGGGAACTCAGCTTTACAAGATGGAGTTCACTTCTTCCCCAAAGTAGGGGTAAGTAGATAGATTGCTCTCTTAAGGGCTAATCCCGGGGTTTGAACGATGTGGCACCACGCACCTTCTCATGGCCCAAGAGGTGTTCACATATAGTAGGACTATGTTGTATTATTCATTTCAGGGATCAGTGGTACTTAAGGATGAAGATGTAATTACAGGAAAAAAATGGTAAATTAGCCTACTGTAATTACGAGCATCTGTGAAGGGTCATTGTACTGATGATTGGTTATATCCAATGGACATATAAATATATCTATGACAAGAAGAGTTCAACTGTCGGTCTTTATTGGAATGTCTGACAGTTAACGGATGATGGATATGGTGACTAAAGAATTTAGTTAGCTATTCACGTACTGTTGGAGCTTTGAGCCATAGGTTCATAAGGTCCCCTTGATAGCTTGGATACAAGTTGAGAATTAGTTTTTGGGTCCGTTTGAAATGTTCAAATTGACAAGAGGGAGTTTGATTATATATGATATAATTGAACGAGTTAATTAAATATGATATAATTAACTTTATGTATGAGATACAATAATTTGGAGGAAATTGGATATAAATATGATTTATATCTAGTACAGGAAAATATTATAATTAATATATGATATTAATTTATATGTTATGAATATGATGAGATCACATTCATTGTACGGTTATAAAGGAAATGGGACAGGGTCTCTTCTGTTCTAAATAATGGATGAGTGTATTGAAAGTCACTTTGAGATGCATAAATAGCTGACGTTGTGTTGAGCATGGAGGCGCGGACATTGTGTTAAAGAGGGTGTCATTGCTTAGAAAATCAGTGCCTATACGATAGTGCTTGCACGATCAGGTACATATATGATATTTCTACTCGATCGCTTACTGATTACACCTTCGCGTGCTATTAACTAAACAATATTTTACCTTTTTTTAAGCGATTGTTTACCTCCTGATATTTACTAAACGATCGTATAGACGATCACTTAGTTTTTCCTACACGATCGCTCACCCTTTTCCTAACGATTGTTTAGTCGATCACTTACACTTTCCTACACGATCGTTTAGACGATCGCTTAGTTTTTCCTACATGATCGTATACTTCACCTAAATGATCAAGCATCTTGTCTATGCGATAGACGATTTCATCTCTTAGTTCCTTGATCATTGTGTACGGTCTCTCTTTCTCCTTCCCTTTACCAAATCCGAACAAAGTCCACACTTTGGATTCTCACTCCAAGAATACCAAGGGCTCTGAGTGGTGGTGTCATCTTCGTTTCCTTCTGTCCGAGTGGTAATTGTTCAAGGTAGACGGTTGGGTTTTAGACTCGCTGTGAAGAAGAAATCTTCGTATGGTATGATCTATTGATCTCTTTAGCATTATGAATGCATATTAGTATGTTTTGAATGTATATGTGTTAATTATGTCACAATAAATTAGAAAGATCCGCTTCCGGTCGTAGGTACTCTTGAATAAGAATTCCTTCAGTGTATAATATAATCAAAATACAAAGTACATAAATAATAAACTAGGGCATAACACGCGCCCAATACAATATCTCCCACTTTCCCTAATCCATACGTGGCCTGTTTCATAGACCATACTATCTGCGTGACAATCACATCCCCTCGATGCACAATCTCTCGGATGAGATGATACTTCTAATGTATATGCTTTCCATGCTTATGACTCATAGGTTCTCGGGATTTAGCCACAACACCACTACTATCACAATAAAGTGTGATGGGCTTTGAAATGTCTAGAACAACTACCAGATTAGTCAAGAATTTCCTGAGCTAAACGACTTCATTAGTAGCTTCACAAGTCACTACATACTTAGCCTTCATGGTGGAGTCAGCGATGCACCCTTGCTTGGTGCTTCGCCATACTATTGCCTCTTCGTTAAGAGTGAACACTGATCCTGATATGGATTTCCTAGAATCCTTATCAATCTGAAAATCAGAGTTCACGTATTCCTTAAGGATTAAAACCTTATAACCATACACAAGCATGTAGTCCCTCGTTGTCCGTAGATACTTGAGGATGTTTTTAGCGGATGTCCAGTGATCTAATCTGGAATTAGATTGATATCTACTGACTATCTTCACTGCATAGTAGATGTCAGGTTTAGTGCATAACATCGCATACATCAAGCTGCCCACAGCTGATTCATAGGGGATCCGTCTAAATTCCTCAACCTCTTAAGATGTCTTAGGACATTGTTCCTTAGACAATGTAACTCCGTGCCTAAAAGGAAATAAACCCATGTTGGAGTTCTGCATCGAATATTTGACAAGCATCTTGTCAATATACGATGCCTGAGACAGTGCTAGCATTTTGTTCTTTCGATCTCTAAAGATCTGAATACCCAAAACGAACTGAGCCTCTCCCAAATATTTCATTTGGAATTGGGTCGCTAGGCAGTTCTTAACTGTAGTCAGTAAATTTACATCATTCCCAATGAGTAGAATATCATCTACATATAACACTAGAAAAACTACTGAACTATTGATGATATTCTTGTATACACAAGGCTCATCAACATTTTGATCGAAGCCATGAGATTTGATCGCAGTATCAAACCTTATGTTCCAAGATCGAAAAGCTTGTTTAAGTCCATAAATGGACCGATTAAGCTTGCAAACCTTTTGCTCTTGACCTTGGGTTGTGAATTCCTCGAGTTGCACCATATAAATGGTCTCCTCAAGATTGTCATTCAGAAAAGCAGTCTTGACAGCATTTGCCAAATCTCATAGTCATAATATGAGGTAATGGATAAGAAGATCCGAATAGACTTAAGCATGACAACAGGCGAGAAAGTCTCTTCATAGTCAACTCCCTCAACCTGGATATAATCTTTTGCCACTAGTCTAGCCTTGAAGGTTTGCACCTTCCAATTAGCACCCCGTTTTCTCTTGTAGATCCATTTACAACTTATAGATTTAACCCCATCAGGTTGATCTACAAGATCCCATACAAAATTGAAGTACATAGACTTCATTTTGAGATCCATCGCTTTGATCCATTCATCTCTATCAACATCCTCCATTGCTTTCTTGTAAGACAACGGATCCTCAACTTTGCCATCAGTTACCATAGCCAGGATTTTTGTTAAACCCATATAGAAAATAGGTGGGTTCGCAACCCTCCCACTACATCGAGGTTCCCTCAACATTTGAGGTGGATTTAACATACTAGATGAACCTACTTCAACAACTCTTATTGAGGTACTAGGTTCTTCAACAACTCTTGTTGAAGATTTAGTAGTTTCTTTGGAAATCTCATTCAACACAATCTTACTTCTGGGTCTGTGCTCCCTTATGTGGTATTCTTCAAGGAAAGTAACATTTTTCGATACAAATACTTTATTTTCTTTAGGATCAAAGAAGTAACCATCTCTCGTTCCTTTGGGGTAGCCTGCAAATAGGCATAACCTTGAACGTAGTTCCAATTTCTTAGGATTAGACTCAAGCACCTGTGCTGGGCAAACCCAAATTTTGAAATGACGTAAACTAGCTTTACAACCATTCCATAACTCCAAAGGTGTTCTAGCAACACTCTTGGATGGATGTAATTCAGGATGTACGATGCAGTCTCTACTGCATAACCCCAAAACGAGTTAGGTAAGCAAGCATAACTCATCATAGATCGAATCATGTCCAACAGGGTTCGATATCTCCTTTTTGATACACCATTTATTTGAGGTGTACCAGGTGCTGAGAGATGGGATACAATTCCATGATCTATCATATAGTTATGGAATGTTAACTCCATAAACTCTCCACCTCGATCAGATCGAAATGTTTTAATCGTCCTATTTAATGCATTTTCAACTTCAGCCTTGAATTCTCTGAACTTTTCAAAATATTCAGACTTATGTTGCATTAAATAAACGTACCCATATCTTAAATAATTATCAAAAGAGTGATGAAATATTCATAACCTTCCCTAGCTTTTACATTCATCGGACCATAGAGGTCTGAATGTACTAGCTCTAGAGATTCTTTGGCCCTGTGACCAATTCCAGTAAAAGGTCTCTTAGTCATCTTGCCTTCAAGGTATGACTCACACAGGTAAATAATTTTCTTTTAACTCGCTTAGAAGTCCATTCTTCACCAACCTCTTAATCCTATTGAGATGTATGTGTCCTAGTCTTAGGTGTCAAAGTTGGACATTTTCCTTAGGAGAAATTCTAAGTCTTTTATGTTGAGTTACAACAGTTTTAAACTTTTCTGTGTTATGGAGGGCATTTGTTGCTAACGGTCTTAGCACATACAAATTATTTTCCAGTTTTGCAGAACAAATATCAACATCGTTCTTAGAAATAAACACTTTATTAAAAGAAAAGTTGATATTATAACATTATTCTAACAAACACTTTACAGAAACTAAGTTCCTGTTTAAATCAAGAACTACAAATACATCTTTTATAACAAGAAATATGTTCTATAAAGTCAACCGGAGACCTCCCACTACCACAACCGAGACGACGTACCCGGTTCCAACTCGCATTTTCATCTGACCATCATCTAATTGCCACCAAGAACTAATTCTGTGAAATGAAGAATAAACATGGTTAGTGGCTCTAGAGTCAATAAACTAGGCAGAATCATCATTCTCCACTAAACAGGTTTCCAATACAAGCAAATCATATTTACCTTGTTTGCCTTCTTTTTTTTTGCCAAATATTTGGGGCAGTTCCTCTTTTAATGCCCATCTTGGTTACAGTGGAAACATTTTCCTTTGCCAGCCTTAAAGGGTAGACGGGTTGTCTACCCCTATTTGCAGTTGTTATAAAGTGGTACAATGCTCTGATCCTGATCATTATGTGGAGACATGTGAGCAGGGGTATCCTATACAAAAAGTTTGTATAAGACTAGACCACGAAATGCATAGTTTCTCTTTATAATACCGTTGCTAGAAGAGTTTTACATTTCACCAGGATGAACATAGGTGATTTGACCTGAATCTTGATAGAGTTGTGAATTCTTGCCTATGAGGGCGGTTCTTTGATTTGTATGGGTAAAAATGGGTAGATTTGACAACTCAATAAGCCTACCATTTTGAGGATTCATCTGATTGAGGAGCTGGGAACATAGCTACACAAGAAGGAATTTACTTCTTCCAATCATCATTATTTGGGTTTTCTCATATTGATGGAGCCTTTTTCACGATAAAAATCACCTCCAAAATATGGCTTAATCCTTTGGCTATCAACTTTAAATGTGTTTGACCCATCTTCATTCATTAGCTCTACCACTCCATAACTATAGATCTCCTTAACGATAAAAGGTCTCGACTTATGTGATTTTAATTTTCTTGGAAATAAACGTAAACATGAGTTGAATAACAAGACTTTTGGCCAATTATAAAATTTTTCTTACTAATGCATTGGTCATGCCAACACTTCATGCGCTCTTTATAGATCTTGGCGTTTTTGTATACTTATAATCTCCATTCATTTAGCTCTAGCAACTGTAACTTCCTTGCTTCTTTCGAGGCTTCCATTTTAATGTTGAGCTTCTTGGTGTCCCAAAATGCCTTATGTTCATGTTCCAAAGGCAAATGGCAAGCTTTACAAAAAAAAACAAGCGCATGTGAGGACATTCTGATGGGCGTTTTATATGCTATGCAATAGAACTATAGTGTCTCATCCAGCTTTTGTGCCGAATCTCTTCGTGTTGAATTGAAAACCTTTTAAAGTATTGATTTTATTTTCCTATTGGGCACTTATGCTTGACCACTTGTTTGAGGACGGTAAGTTGTTGCGATTTTGTGATGAACATTATATTTAACCAGAAGCTTGCTGACAATGCAATTGATGAAATGAGTTCACTCATCGCTTATGATGGCACATGAGGTGCCAAAGCGAGTGAAAATATTTTTCTGAAGGAATTTTGAGACTGTTGCCACATCAGTTGTAGCACATGAAATTGCTTCGACCCATTTTGATACATAATCAATGATTACCAAAATGTATTTATGGCCATTGAAGGGCAAGAATGGGCATATGAAGTCAATTCTCCATACATAAAACAATTCAAATTCTAAGATAACGTTCAACGACATCTCATTTCTTTCGGAAATGCTCCTAGTGCATTGATAGCTATCACACTTCATAACATAGTTTTGGCTCTTTAAACAATGCGGGCCAATAGTATCCACTCTAAAGTACTTTTGTTGTTGTGCACTAACTTCCAAAATGGCCACCGAATGGTGGCTCATGACATTGATATAAGATGCGATGAAAGAAAGTTTCTGAAACGCATTTCCTTTGGATATGATTTGGGCCTCTTTTATAAAGATATGGCTTGTCCCAGTAGTAAAACTTACATTCATGCGTAAGTTTCTTCTTTTGTTGTGAAGTATATTCCTTTGGAAATTGCTTTCAAAATAGAAAATTAACAATGTTTGCATTGCAAGACAAGAATTCATCATTTTTTAATATTGTTTCATCAGAAAAATAAGTGTTCACTTCTGGTTAGCGGCGATCACAATCAACATTCTCAAGCCGCGATAGATGATCTGCAACTTTATTTTCTGATCCCTTACGGTCAATGATTTCAGTATCAAATTCTTACCAGAGTAATACCCTTCTGATTAATCATGGCTTCACATCCTTTTTAGTCATAATATATTTAATGGCTGAATGATCCATATGAATTATTACTTTTTATCCCAACAAATACGGTTTGAATTTTTCCATAGTGAACACTATTGCGAACAATTCCTTCTCGATTGTTGTATAATTCTCCTTTGCATTGTTGAGTGTTTTGATTACATATGTGATCAGATGGAGAACGTTGTCCTTGAGTTGGGCTAAGACTGCACCTATTGCACAATCGCTCGCACCACACATCAGTTTGAATGGTTTTGACCAATCTGGTGTGATCAAAATAGGTGTCGTGATTAGCGTTTCTTTTAATGTTTCAAATTCTTTTGAGTAGTTTGGATCAAACTCGAAAGGTTTATTTACTTCCAACAGAAAATTCAATGGTCTTGTGATTTTAGAGAAATCCTTAACAAATCTGCATTAGAATCCAACATGTCTGGGGAAGCTTGAAGTGTTTACATGTTGGTAGGCGGTGACAAATTTTCTATGGCACCAATTTTGGCTTTGTCAACTTTTAGCCCGGATTTAGTCACCTTGTGCCCTAGCATAATTCCTTCGATAACCATGAAATGAAATTTCTCCCAATTCAAAAACATGTTGGTGTCTTCGAATCTCTTCAAATTCTTCTCAAGATTCGCTAGACAAATTTCATATGTCTTGCCATATACTGAGAAATCATCCATAAAAATTTCAACAAACTCTTCAGGGTAATAAGAGAATATGGTCATCATGCACCTCTGAAAGGTGCTTGGGGTGTTGCATAGCCCGAAAGGCATGCGCCAAGAAACGCATATTTCAAGTGGGCAGAGAGTGCTTTCAATTCTAAAACTAGAAATTGATCGAGTGAAGGCTTGATTTTGCCTTCTCGATTTTCTGAACCCAATGGTTCAAAATTCCTTTGTATCTCTTTTATCGCATAACAGGATTCAAATGTTGCGTTCACCTCATCCTTCAATTCCATTTCTTCATTGATTTCAAATTCTAGCCTACAAGGCCAATCTTTTTTCAAGTCAACTATTTCACATGCGTTGATCTCATCAAGATATTCCATCGCCTTAAGAATGTTAAACCTCATCTTTTGACCATTAACTTGCATGGTAATTTCACCATTGTGCACATCAATTTGGGTTCTTCTTGTGGATAAGAAGGGCCTTTCCAAACTGACAGGCACATCTTTATCCACTTTGTAGTCTAATATAATGAAATCAGCTAGCAGAATGAATTTATCCACTTTCACGAGCATATCTTCTAGTTTTCCCTTTGGATGTATCAAAGAACGGTCCGCTAGTTGCAATGTAACCATGGTGAGTGCAAGTTATCCCATTCCCAGTTGCTTGAAGATTGATATAGGCATTAGATTGATGTTTGCTCCAAGGTCGCATAGGGCTGGCCCTATATAAAGTCCTTAAATGGAAAGGAATGGTGAAACTCTCTGGATCTCGCATTTTTTATGGAATAATGGTGCTACAACCTTGTGCTAATGCAACAATCTTGTAATTTCTCATCTTTCTTTTCTTTGATATGATATCTTTTAAGAATTTGGCATAAGATGGCATCTGTTCCAATGCCTCGATGAGTGGAATGTTAATATGCAACTACTTTAACACGTTGAGGAAGCATTGGAAATGGCCTTCATCATTCTTCTTTCTTAATCTTTGTGGGTATGGAGGGAGTTGTACCTCATTTGATGATTTTGAAGTAGAAGTTATTGGAGATGAGTCTCTACATTCCTTTTGGTTTTATGCGATGGTATTTGTGGGTTCTTACATTGGTTGTGTGTCAGGCTAATCATAAAAAAGATATTTATGTGCTTCATTCGTAAGCTTGATTGATTTTTCCTTCGGATTTTCTTTCATGATGCGACCATTTCTTAATGTCACTGTGTGACATTGTTCTTTGCCTGAACTTCTTATATTGCGAGGAACTTCATTGTTTTTTGATAGTGAGCCTTGTGGACTATTTTTCAACTCTCCAGTGATCTGCCCCATTTGAATTTCAAGATTTTGAATTGATGTCGCTTTTGCAGAACCTCCTCATTTTTCTGTATGTATTCTTTTAATAGATTTTCTAAAGGTGAAGTTGCTAGTTGTTTCGATGAGCTTGATCCTATTGGTGCCCATTTTATCTTTGATGGAATCCAGGTGGTCCATCTTTAGGGGCATTATGATGGTTGACGTGTGCTTGTTGATTTCCTCCCCACGAAAAATTTGGGTGGTTTCGCCAACTAGGGTTGTAAGTATTTGAAAATGGATTGTTTTTGAAAAGGCAAGCCAATTGTGGGTTACATGGGCATACCTCAACTAAGTGAGGCTCTTCACAAAGAAAACAATTCTCGTTAGCCATCTAGGTAACCGCATTTACCTGCCCATTTCTGATGCTAGTTTTTGTCATGGCCATCGTTTGCAATGAGCTAGTCATCACATTCACCTGTGTTTGTAGTGATGCGTTGGCATCGTTACTCTCTCCTTTCTTGTCCAATATTGAACCATATTCGCTCTCCTTCCATCCACATGGTTCTTTGAGATGCGATCAATGATGTTTTTAGCTTCAACATAAGTCTTGTCCAATAAACTGCCTACTGCAACACCATTTATAGTCGTTTGAGATGCTGAGTTTTGGGAGAGGGATGAAGAAAATTTAGAGAGAGAGATCTTTGTATTAGGGAGTCTCGTGTGTAAGTTAATATAGAGAGAGCTCTCTTTCTCAAATCATCTGTGTGAAAAAGATGATAGGTTTTGCCCAGAAAAAAACCACCCACACATAACTCACGTAATACTGAGAGAGAAAAGAGGGGGGGGGGGGGGGAGAGTTACATATTAGTTTTCAAAAAATTAATAAAATAATATATATAAAAAAAATAACAAATACTTTTAATATATATACATATATGTGTATGTGTATATAATAATAATAATAATAATAATAATAATAATATAATAATAATAATAATAATAATAATAACAACAACTACCTTATCATATAATATATATATATTAAACTATATGTTATATCAAATATAATACATAACATATAGTTTTTATATTGTATCAAATACAATTTAACCTAAAGTTTTAACTCTCTCAATCATTTGTGGTATTTAATATAAATCATGATTTATATTAAATTTAATTATATGAATGTCATCCATATAATTAATATTTGAATCATATTCAAATATTTATTTCCTTTCAAATAAATTTATATATTATAAAGTATCAAATACATTATATTATTTATATCACATATAATTGATTTAAATTAATTATATCACTTATAATTGATTTAAATTAATTATATCACTTATATTTGATTTCCTCAATTAATTTGAATAATTCAAATTAATTCAAAATTAATTCTCAATAATTTCAGTTGAGCTATAGAGGGGACCTTATGGACCAGTAGATTGAAACTCCAATATACTTGAATAATTAATATTAAATTTATATTAAATTTAATAACTATGAATCCAATTCATAGAATCTATATTTGAATCTCATTCAAATATTTATTTCCTCTCATTAAGCTATAATGTATCAAATACATTATAACAATTGTATCATATATAATTGATTCAACTTAATTATATCATATATAATTAAATCTCTCTATCAATTTGAATAATACAAATTAATCCAAAAAGTGATTCTCAAATAATCCTATTGAGCTACCGAGGGGACCTCATGGACTTGTAGCTTGAAGTTCCAATGGTACATAAATAATTAATTAAACTTCTTTAATTAAATTATTCAACATCCATTAACTGTCGTCACTCCACTAAAGACTGATAGCTACACTCTTCACACAACATCTTATAAGCATTCAGTTCGGATTAATTCTTGTTTGGTGGGTGTTTTGTATGAAGATATGAAATTATTGTAATGATATGGTTTTCTGAGTTTTGGCCTTTAATTTCATTTTGATTTCCCATTTAAATTTGTAATTGGCTCTTGCTTGATGAGCTTTAATGTCTTCCCAAGAGTCTGTAATTTATTTGGAGTCATTAGAGTTGAAATTAAGCTGTAATTCGAAGAAACAAGCAAAGGGACCTAGTTGCAGATTCCAGACGATCAGCCTCTGTTCATATCGTCATTAAGCTTCAGTAGCTAAACGATCGTTTAGCTTCATATATTAGACGATATGAAGGAAAAGCTAAACAGTCGTCTAGCTTCGGGTGTTATTTGTTTAGGTGTCGTGCGCTAGACGATCGTTTATCACGGGAGCTAAACGATGCGTTGTTTTGCTATGCGATTGCACTACACAATCGTGAAGCTTTGAGTGGGAGCTAAGTGATGAGGCGAAGAGTTATGAGATGTCACTGAGCGATCACTTACACGATAGTTTACCTTTGATCGGGAGCTAAGCAATGCGGCGAAGAGCTATGCGATGGTGCTGAGCGATCGCTTAGACGATCGTTTACCTTTGATCCGGAGCTAAGCGATGCGACGAAGAGCTATGCGATGGCGTTGAGCGATCGCTTACATGATCGTTCACCTATGAACGGTAGCTGAGCGATGCTTCAATTGCTATGCGATAGCACTAGGCGATCGCTTACCTCGGGCACGCACTAAATGATCAAGACGCGGTGCTAAACGATGGAGCTATGCGATGATGTTTGACACTAAGTGATCATGTAGCATCCTCCGGCGCTAGAGGATTACACTATTCGATAGAAGGCGAACACTATACGATCGTCTAGCTTTGTTAAACGATAGGCATTGGTTGCTAAATGAAGAAGCAAACACTAAACGATCAAGCCCAACGCATGACAATGGTCGCCAATGCTAAACGATCTGACTTGACAAGATTTTGAGCAAGAGCAAGAGAAGCCGGTTCGACTAGTTCTCTTGAGGTTTAGTCTGGTTCAGCTTCAAATGGTTTGTGGTTGGTCCAGTTCAGATAGTTCGGGTTCGGTTCAAGTGGTTTTGGAGTGGTTCGAGTGGTGTTGAAGTTGGTTTTGTAATAGTTAGGATTTTACTTGCTTATTTTTGCCAAAACTAAAACCATATCAGTACGTGTTTAATTATTTATGCATTGGATGTATGTTATAATTAAATAAATCTTGTATGTGCATATAGTATGCCATTTAGATTTAAAATCCCACCATAGGAAGCATGCAATATGCATTGAAAGTATGTTATAATTATTTATAATATATAGTATGCATGTTAGGGTTTCTTTTATTTAATATAAGTGTTATATTAGATATTGAATGCCTGGATGTTGTGGATGTTTAGCATGTCTAAAATTTTATAAGCTGTTACAAAATTGGGTTAGACATTTAAAATCCATAACAAAGAACAACTGCATGCTCACATAGGTTAACCACTTGTTTTAATTAGTTAAAATAGGTCGTTAAATTTGTAAAACTAGGGTTACAAACTCAACCAGCATATAATCTTGTCAAAGATTGAGGGTATTTAAGTTGACAGTCTACGAAACACCTCCTACCTGGGGATTATGGCCGAATAATTGAGCACTGGTAACCAGTTTTATGATTATCTGTGAGCGATGTGAGGTAATAAAAGCGTTTATCACCTAGACATCGTAGGTTTAAGTCCATTTATAAGAGCTATACATGGATAAACCACATAGACTTAGGATTATTTTTTATTTAGCCAGAAAAGAACCTAAGTATGTAGTTACCCAAGAGTTCACAGTCTGGATTAATAACATACACAGTATGTTATTCTTAGCTCTTGCATCCCTAAGAGTTCACAGTTTGGATTTAAGCGGCACTTCGTGTCACCCTGGAAGTGACCTCCCTTCAGAAATTATTTTTTTAGCTTAAATTTAGATTCCGGTGAATAAGAGAAAGTTGTTCGATCAGAGATCAAGTGTATGATTTCAACTGCCACGTCTCCATATAGTTCACACCGTGAGATTGATATGACGCTTCGTGTCACGCTGGAAGTGACCTCTCTTCGAAAAGTGTTTTATATGAGTCAATACCAAGGTGTGAGGAAGTAGTTCATAGTAAGTGGGTGAAGGAAATGTGTCAACATATCCGGCGGTTTCCTCTATTAGTTTGGACCGTGAGATTCCTATGTTGCGCCTGCTGGTTAGCTTTAGGTGACCCATTGCTAGTCGTTTAACGACGACTATCCCCTCGGAGGGTTATAACATAGGATTCGGAACAACTCAAGCTCCAGAAATGGATAGGATTTCTTTGGTCATTAGTGGCCTCTAACGTCCGAAAATGGTGGGTCTACACTTACAGAATTATTAATTATTAATAATGTCTGACCAAAAGCGGTACCTAAATGAATATCGGAATATGAGTTATTCTGGAGGTAGTATTTAGTCAAGAATGTCTTGATGTAGTATCGTTGCAAAAGAATAATCTTGGGTAAATTATTAAAATTTCTAAAACTTGATTGGATATTAAATTTCAGAATGACAAGTTCATTAATACAAGTGTTGGTGTTAGATAAATTTATTGGGGATAATTATGTGAATTGGAAATCAAATTTGAACATGATACTTGTGATAGACAATTTGTGATTTGTCTTAACTGAGGATTGTCCTCCCATTCCTAGCTCTAACACAAACAAAAATGTTTGGGATGTATATGACAGATGGGTTAAGGCTAATGATATAGCCTGTGCTTATATCCTTGTCAGCTCATCTAATTTGTTTACAAAAGAAGCATGAGGATATGAGTACTGCCAAAGAGGTTATGGAATCTCTATGAGGGATGCCATTAAGTACGTTTACAATAGTCGCATCAAAGTGGTGACCTATGTTTGTGAACATGTCCTGGACATGATGGTCCACTATCATATGACAGAAGTAAACGGTACTCTCATGGACGAGAGAAGTCAAGTTGGTTTTATACTAGAATCTCTTTTGAAGAGTTTTCTACAATTTTGAATGCATTAATGAATAAAATTTGACTACTGTACTGAATAAGCTACAGGCTTACCAGATAATGTTGAGAACAAAGGGTCTGATGCCAGAAGTAAATGTTACTAATGCCGAGAAGTGAGGAATGTCCTCCAAGCCTAAAGTTGCTTCCTCTTCAAAAAATAAAAGTATTTTTGTGAAGAAAGGCAAAGAGAAAGGGAAGAAGAAACCTACTGGATTGAAAGGTAAGGATAGCGCTGCAAAGGGAAATATTTCCATTGCAACGATGAAGGGCATTGGAGGAGACACTACCCTCAATATCTTGTCGAGAAGAGAGCAGAGAAAAGTAACCAAGCTAACTTGACCTTGGGACCATTTGCTCAGCTCATCCAGTAGGAGAAGTTGCTACTTATTTTTAATTGTTAAAACTTGTATAGAAAAAATTGTATATATTTTTGTGATAAATGAAATGTTCATTTTCAAAAATTATGTTTGTTCTAGCAATCTCTGTTGAGAATCAAATTGTTAAATGCCATTTGTAGATATTCAGATATCTAAATGTCTAGATCAAAGTATAGAAAGTTTAAAGATTTCTAGATCTGACTGTTAACAAAGAGTTGTTGAGACATGTCAAATGCATCTTACTCAAAGAGTTGAGAGTATCTCAATGTAGTGGGAGGAAAGTGTGCTTCCTGCCATTATTGAGATTAAGATGCAATCCTCTTATAGTTTTATTTAAAGCCTATAGTATACTAAAATGTTTACAATAATTTGCTCGGCTAAAGTGTTTAAGAATTACCTAGTTGGACTAGGATACCAGATAACCTAGGGCAAGTGGGAGAAATATCGGTATAAAGATACCGAATGGTAAAAGATGGGTATGGGATGCCCTAGTTTATTGTATTTCTCTATAAAACTCAGAAACTCAGTCTGATATATCGGATGTATAAGTTACCACTGGAGTTTTAGTCCAAGTGGGAGTTCGTTGGGTTCTATGTCCTAAAACTCGTGGTATGTAAATAATGGAACTTATTTTGATAATTCGATAAAGGTGTTATTGAATAGATCTATTGCTTGAATAGAAATCCAATAAACCTAAAAGTCCCTTGACTATTGGATGAGTACTTGAAGTTTATGTGGAGACATAAAGGTGGATAAGGTTCGTGTAAATGGTCAAAATGATCTATAGTACATGGATAAGATTGGGTACCTTATTTTGGTAACACTATTGGATATGACCCGCTTTGTAGTTGTTACAAGGAGTTGTAAAGTGCTACAAACGAAGTGATCCTAATTCGTTCATGTTGGACATGAGGAGTGGGGGTATCTTTGTGGAAAAGAATTTGTACAAGATCGGACCACGAAATGAGTCACTCTTACTTTATAACGTTGTTTACTGTTTAAGACTGACTATTTCAAAGTGATGACCTAGGTAACCTGACCTTAATCCTGAGCTAACTATGAAGTCCTATTTATCTGGTATTGCTCTTAGATTTGCATAGGTGAGGGTTGGCTCAACAGTGCTGGCTCAATATGATTGCCATTTCAAGGGTAAGACTGGAAAGATAGCTAGGGACATAGGGTGTATGAGGGAATTCACTCCTACCCACTTTAGGGATAGTAGAGAGGTTATTCCCTTAAGTGCTGATTATGGGGCTTGAACAAGGGATCCCGCCCTCTCATTTGGCATGATAGGGATTCGGTTTTGTGATTGGATCACAAAAAAATTGTTCATTAGGGGATCAGTGGGGACTTATGGAACAAGAGGTAATTTCGAGGGTAAAACAGATATTTGACCCAACCGTTATTACGAACAACATGTGAAGGGTTAACTTACTAATCATTGTTATATTCAATGGACATAATATATCTATAGTGAGGGGAGTTCAACTATGGGCTTTAGTGGAGTGACCCATTAGTTAACGAATGGGGGTTAGATCAGTCTAATGAGTTTAGCCGATTATTAATCTTGGATCGTTGGAGCCCATGATCTATAGGTCCATGAGGTCCCCCAAGTAGCTCACAAATGGATTAGCTCTAGAGTAGCGTGATAAGTTCATTTGAAACGTTCAAATTAGAATCAAAAGGAATTGGAGAAAATATATTTAAATATGATTTAAATATATGAAGATGAATTTGTGTAAAAATTAATTTAATATTGGATATTAAATTAATTAGAATTATTTAAATTGTTTAAATAATTATTTATTAATTTTATTAGAAAATTAATTTATAAAATTAATTTTGATTTTAGAAATAAAATATGATTTTAAAAATCAATTTTGGATTTTTGGAAATTGTAAAATCACAAAAACTTGAAAAATGGTTTTTTTCAAGTCATCTTCAACTTGCTCACAAGAAACCCACCACCTACTTCTTTGGTTTACTCCAAGCATGAGCTGCTTCTCTTTGCATAATAGTCTACAATATACTGAAGAGATTGGAGTGAAGAAAGGGAAGAAAAACCGACTGAATTTTTGCTGAAAAATTCGGATGAAGAAGGTGTTCTTCAGTAGGTTTTGTTCAGTGAGTTTTCTCCATATTCCCTTTGATTTCAGCTTATTTTGAGACCCACAACTCAATCTAGAGCACCAAGAGGATAGTAGGGAAGATCTTGTGGTAGTCTACATAAGGATTCAGAGGATTTTGTAGCTGGAAATAGAGATTTCGTTGGTTCGGCCAAGGTATGTTTATGAAACCCATTATACCCTGTTTTTAGCATGTTTCTTTTCAACCAAATTAATGAATTAGAATGCTTATGGATCCTGATTTCTTCAACTACATGATGGTGTTCATCCAACATTTAGTTACCACAATCTCCCGACAACAGCACCAAAAACTTGATATATTGTAAATATGAAATGGAGTGAGTTTTATATGATGTCTTATTAATGCATTTTTTTTACCTAGTTAGACCCAAGTATAAATCCAACTAGAGTCCAGGTGAGTCCAGGGTCAAACTCAGGGATTGAACGCATGATTCGTCCTTAGTTCCTGTTAGCTATAATATTTCTCAACTCATGAAGAAATTAGTTTCTCATGGTAAAAGTTAAGGAGATAAATAAAACATAAATTGTAGATGCATTCATATTGAGAAACATGAGTCTTTCAACGTTTTACACAATACAAATAACAACTATGGAAGAAAAAGAGAGATAGAGAATTAAGCCATGGTATGCAATTCCTTACTTCCTCCAGCTCTGTAGACGATTGATTCACAAAGAGTGTGTTGAAGGTGAGGTTCCCTTCTTGCTTCCAGAGAGAAATACTAAACTTTCATTTAAGATTACACGTAGGCTCGAAGGGGAAGTGTTTTCTCCAATGTTTTGGCTCTTGGCTACCAGCTATCCTTTCTCTCTTCTTGCATGGGAATCTCGTTGGGTATTTATAAGCGTCAAGGAGAAACTTTTTCTTTTCTCACTAATGATTATGCTGATAAGGTGCATTAATTTCCATATCTTGATGCGTCGCCTGCTCTACGTAAAAAGTTCATTAGCTCTGTCGTGAAGCTTTCTTGTCAACTATCAACTTGATCTCTAATTTGACTTCCACATCCCATATGTTATGTCATCCTCTATCACATAAGGCTACGAACTTTATCAAATATGTGATTATAATGTTGGCATTAAGAATTCCTTGCAATCTCATAAGTAGATTTCCTGCACCCAAAAAGCACGATTCTTATATCTTTCATAGATAATAAGACTCTGTGTGTATATGATCGCATGATATAATTATTTTTATGAATTTCTTATCAAGCTGTCGCATTTTTAAAGTTTTTTCCTAATTTTTTTAGATAAAAAGGTAAAATAACTTGTATTTCTACAAGTTATCAATATACAATATATACTATATTCTATTTTAAATATTCAAAATTTGTAAATAAACTAACCTGGATTCTTCAAATTCAGCATGTAGGCAAACAATGGTATCATCTTATACGAGTGTTCAAGAGATCCTCTTACTTCATCTAAGGCAGCTTCACGTGCATGCCAAGCTTTTTGATAACTGATGTTCAATTCGTGCTTAGAACAAATGTAATGCATTATATCTTTTGGGATGATCAATTCCGTATCAGCAATAGTAATTCTTTTCTTTATAAGATCAAATGTTTCTTGCTTATGAATCGTTAAAGAAACATTTAAGGAGAAAGTATGCTCCTGATCAAATCTAGTTATGATCCATACAGATCTACCATCATCTCCATAACATGACGCACGTACCAACCATAAACAACCTTCAATTATACAATCTAGTATCAATGCTTGTTTGTTCAATTTAATAGTCATGTATTGAAAATTATCACTAATGGCAATGGTTGGCAATGAGTTTTGCAACATGTCCTTGTTGGTAAACATGCGGTAGGAGGAAAATTATTTGTTTTTCGTTAATTGATATGCATTGATATTCATGTGTTGATCATGTGTTAATATGATGAATATGCAATGTGTGTTAATTGTGTATGCGATGATCATGCATTCCTGCCAAAAGTTTGAAGGAAATCGAACATGAGGATTTCCATGATCAGCGAAAAGTTCATTCTAAATTACAATCGTATATGTACTTTACATATACAATAAAAAATAGAAACATACGATTATGCAAAAATACAGAAATTACAGCATGCTATATAGATGATCAAGGACTAGAGTAACACACATTTGCTGACTCATCTGTAAGCTCCTTGATCACGAACGCTCGATCACAACAACACTCGAATGCTCATCCAACATGACTGCTACACTGCACGAACATCGCGCACTCGAACTAAACGATTGCCTTGGTCACGAACACCCCGAACAACACAAACGATCTCCACAAAACCTCGACAGTGTTGAGTTGAGTATGACACCACCAAGAAGGCTACCTTGGTATTCTCAGTGTGAGAATCCAGAGGGTGAGCTCTGTGTGAACTTAGTTTGAGGCAGAACATAGGAGGAATCATAATCATGTAAACGACTGAGCAAGTGGGAGATGGAAGAACCTATCATATAGGTCGATGCCCAATCATTTAGGAAAAGCTAAGCGATCGTCGAGCAAAAGCTATATGATCGTTTAGCTCATCGGTTAGCTGAGTGTCTGTTGCCTACTAACATTCCACGATCGTTTAGCTAACTCCAAGTTGTCGCTTAGTAAATCCTATTTACTTGACAACTTCCCGTGAGAATATTTCCGAGAGAGGAAATCTCAAAACAATATTTTTCTCAACCTTACAAAATCTTACTAAAATTAGGAAAACTTTTTTCCTTTTTATCTCACAATTACCATGAAACCACCAATAACCTCCCACTCAATTAGTTATTAAAGAAAAAGAGATAATTATCCAATAATTAATATTATTATAAATATAAATGATAACTAACTTATCATACTATATTTATAACCTATAGTTTTAATATTTCATCTCATGAAACATAAAAACCATAGCTCTTTTTCTATTCCATGGCACTTAATGTAAATCTCATTTACATTAATCCTCCACTTAATGTATCTCATACAACATACCGATCATATCATATTTAATCGAATTACCTCTTGTCAATTTGAACATTTCAAATCAACACAAAGAACTGATCCTTAACTTGAATCCATTGAGCTACCAAGGGGACCTTATGGACTTGTAGCTCAAAGCTCCAATGATACGTGAATAACTAACTAAACTCTTTAGTCACGGGATCCACTATCCGTTAACTGCCAAGCACTTCACTAAAGACCGATAGTTGAACTCTCCTTACCACAGATATATTATGTGTCCATCTTAATCAATCAACAGTGCGACAACCCTTCACAGATCGCTCTAAGTACAGATCTACCAATAATCGTTATGCCCCTGTAGTTACATCTAACTCCTTAAGTACCACTGAATCCTCTAATAAAATAAGACTATGACTTAGTCCTCTCTTCCAAAAAGAAGTTGTGGCCACTATATTCAAGCCCTAGAATCAGCTCTTAAGGGTGCAATCTCTTTACTTATCCCTGCTTCGGGAAAGGAGTGAATTTCATCTTGTGTAAGTGAGTTCCTAGCTCCCAAACCAGACAAGTCCCCAAAAAGGTAGGCATGTTGAGTTAGAAATCTGGCCACTCTCACCCATACTAATCAAATGATCGCCCTCAAAGGCAGGAGTTCCGAAAACACTCAGGATTGAAGTCGTGTCACCGATGGTCGTTTAGATGAGATGTAAATCTCTAGTATCAACGGTGTTATATATAGAGTCTAGTCATCTCGTGGTCCGGTCTTATATAAACTCTTTGTATAGAACACCCCTGCTCGCATGTCTCCACATGAATGGTCAGGATCTACCATTTGTAGTAGTTTACAACACTTGCAAACCTCTATAAAGCAGGTCGTATCTGTAGTGTCACCAAGATCAGGTATCCTTATAGTACAGACCTATTTAGATTATCACTTAAGGCATGATCCACTTGTATATCACATATACATGCTTAAGTTTACATAAGATAACCATATAGCTTTGTTTATTGGATATGAGTAAATATCAGAATGAAATAATAGTTATTTTATTCATAAAACAATGTGTATAATTACAAAAAATGAGACTTCGGGAGAATTAGGACACTAATCTCAACAATCTCCCACTTGTTTTAATGCCTCGGGAGACTAACGTACAATACAATATAAAACATGTACAATATACAACAAACTAGGGCATACCCTAGTATCATCTCTCACTTGCCCTAGACAAGATGCCACATGTCCCGTAGACCCAGACTTTCCAGGTGACCCTCGAACACTTTAGCCGTGAGAGCCTTTGTAAAGGGATCAACAACATTGTGCTCCGATGTGATCTTCGTGACTATCACATCACCGCGATGCACAATCTCCCTGATCAAGTGGTATTTTCGCTCTATATGCTCTGTCTCTTATACACATCTAGATGTGTATAAGAGACAGCCACACTACAGTCCTTCTATTCAGAGTGAAAACTGACCCTGATGTCAATTTGTGAGAATCTTTATCGGTCTGAAAGTCAGAGTTCGTGTATCCTGTAAGGATCAGATCCTTATCTCCATACACAAGCATGTAGTCCCTCATTCTCTGAAGATACTTGAGGATCGTCTGAACCGCCGTCCAGTGATCAAATCATAGATTGGACTGATACCGACTAACAATCCCTACTGCATAGCAATTGTCAAGTCTGGTACACAACATTGCATACATTAAGCTTCCTACAGCTGAAGCATAGGAAATTCGTCTCATCTCCTCAACCTCTTGAGGTGTCTTAGGATGTTGATCCTTAGAAAAAATGATTCCATGCCTGAAGAGTAATAAACCCCTCTTTGAATCCTGCGTCCTATAACTGATCAACATTTGATCAATGTATGATGCCTGAGACAGGGCTAACCATTTGTTCTTACGATCCCAAATGATCTGAATCCCTAGAACGTACCGTGCCTCACCCAAATCTTTCATTTAGAACTAGGCAGCTAGCCATTTCTTAATATTAGTCAGATACCCTACTTCATTCCCAATGAGTAAGATATCATCCACATACAGTACCAGGAAAGCTATTGAGCTGCTGATGATTTTCTTATAAATACAAGGCTCATCAATGTTCTGATCAAAGCCAAACAACTTGACCGCAGTGTCAAATATGATGTTTCAAGTTCTAGATGCTTGTTTCAGCCCATAAATGGACCTATTAAGCTTGCAAACCTTTTTCTCTTGATCTGGAACTATGAACCCCTCTGGTTGAATCATATAGATTATCTTCTCAAGATTACCATTAAGAAAGGCAGTCTTGACGTTCATTTTCCATATTTCATAATCATAAAATGTAATTATGGATAGGAGAATCTTAATAGACTTGAACATGACAACAGGTGAGAAAATTTCCTCATAGTCAAATCCCTCAACCTGGGTATAACCCTTTGCCACGAGTCTAGCCTTAAAGGTTTGCACCTTTCCATCTACACCCCTCTTTCGCTTATAGATCCACTTACACCCAATGGGTCTTACACCATCAAGTGGATCAACAAGCTCCCAAACATTATTGAAGTACATAGACTCCATTTCCTAGTTCATGGCTTTAATCCATTAATCTTTGTCTATGTCCTCCATTACTTTCTTAGAAGACAACAGATCCTCGACCCAATCATTCGAAATGAATTTTGGGCTTCAGTCAAACCCATGTAGCGATCCGGTGGGTTCATAACCCTTCCACTACATCGAGACAGTCTCGACTCTTGAGCTGGTTAACTTGATGTTCCGACCTCAATAACTCTTGTTGATCTGCCGGCCTGTTCAACAACTCTTGTTAAACCCTCAGTAGTCTCAGTCTCAGTAGAAATCTCACGCAAAAAGAGTTTACTTCATGTCTTATGATCCCGGATGTGATCTTCTTCTAAGAAGATAGCATTTGTAGAAACAAACACTTCGTTCTCACTTGGATCATAGAAGTATCCACCTCTCGTTTCCTTGGGGTAGCCTACAAAGAGGCAAACCTTCAAATACGATTCCAACTTCTTTGGGTTAGTCATTAGCACATGTGCCGGACAACCCCAAATCCTGAAGTGTATTAAACTACCTTTACGACCTCTCTATAACTCAAAAGGTGTTTCAAAAACACTTTTCGAGGGAACGTTGTTCAGGATATAACATGCAGCCTCCATGTAAAACCCTAAAACGAGTCTGGAAGATGAACATAACTCATTATAGACCAAACCAAGTCCAACAAGGTTCTGTTTCTCCTTTTTGATACACCATTCTGCTGAGGGTACCAGAGGCTGAGAGTTGGGACGCAATCCCATGTTCTATCATATAGTTCTGGAATTGGAGGTTCATATACTCTCCACCACGATCAGATTCTAGTGTTTTTATCTTCTTACCTAACAATTTTTCAAGTTCAGCCTTATACTCCTTGAACTTGTCAAGGGCTTCAGACTTACGTTGCATTAGGTAGAGATACCCGAACCTTGAATAATCAACTATGAAAGAGATGTAATATTCATACCCACCTCGAGCTCTAACATTTATCGGACCACAAAGGTTTGAATGTACAAGCTCCAAGGCTTCCTTGGCTCTGTAATCTTTCCCAGAAAAAGGTCGTTTGTGTTGGCATTGGTATCCTAGTTCTCCCAGAGTCTCGTTATTTTGTAAAGATACACATTGTTTAATGAATAAAATAAGTGTTATTTAATTTTGGCCCAAAGAATTAAGGTGGGATACCTGATCTTGGTGACACTATGGATACGGCCCGCTTTGTAGAGGTTTGTGATGCGCGAAATTGGAAGTCAATTTTACTCGACAACCAACTTCCCATGGACGCATTATGCGATGCATGTTCCTAAGATATGTGTTGATAGTCATGCGTTGGAATGAAAATTGTGTTAATGAATGTATGCGATGACCATGCGTCCTGCCATAAATTTTCTTGCATTCACGCCAAGTATAACATGAACGCAAGTTTCTCGGGTAATTTGAGGTCGAACACAGGGACTTGTAACTATATGTTTGCGGTGATATGCCTGCGGCGGTATAAATAAAAGAATGAGGGGGATATTGCTACGTTAATCCTACTTCTACTCCTATCTAACAGACAACACAATGAGAATATGCATGAAAGGTAGAGATGCGATAAACCTTGACATGAAATAAATGTATGGGAAATAAATAAAATGCGGAGATGTTTTCATTGCAAACTTAAGAGTGACCGCAAGGGCAACCCTAATCAACACAAACTAATGTGATCATGCAACACTCATACAATAGTAAACCACCTCTCGGTGTGAATGCTACGGCTTTTAATGCTAGAACGCATGCGATGTATGTGCAGAGGTGTATATAGGGCCTACACATAAGCTCTAATTCTTATTCCTAGGGTGCATGCGATGATACACAAACAAGGCGACCACATATCATCATTCTTATTCCTAGGGTGCATGCGATGCAGTGTTGACAAAGAGAGATTATCTCTAAGTCCCTATGTCTTGCTTATGCCAATCTAATCTCGCTCTCTCGAGTCTAGATTCTAACCTAGCTCTCTTGAGTCATTAGGTTCTTTCTTTAAACTCTCTCTCGAGTAGCTCTAAAGGGGTGTTGGGCACAACATAAGACAAGAAAAACACATGAACTTGGTTGATGCAAGGTTGTTACTATCCTTAGTGAACAACACAAACATTGCTTATTGCAACCAACCACTTACCCTCCCGGGCAATTGGTTGTTGCTGACTTTACTTATAGACAAGCATGCGTTAGCCAATAGACAGGTGATAACTTGTAAAAATATAAGTTATCTTTGCTCATAAGTTAGAACAATTAGAGTTTTTAATGATAAACTCTCCTCACTTTTAATAGAAACACATGGATTTACTTAAACAATAGCAATTTCATGTAAAAGATGTTTATCACTAAAAATCGCAGCGCTAACGCACTACTTTGCAGGATTTCAACGCAAGAACTGACAATAGCGCATTAGACAAGTGCCGCAGGAAACGCACTAATGCATGAGCCATGTGTCGGAGGGAATTCAACGTATAGAAGATTCGTTGCAGCAGGCCGATTGTGTCACATTGCCATTTGCAAGTATGGGCACCTGTAACAGGTAGCATCTGAAAAGCGTCCAGCAGCAGGCGGCGTCTAAAAAGCTTCCAGAGGTCAGGCGGCCAACCAGGACATAGAGTTTAATGCTGACCAGGGCATGGACTTAAATGCAACCCATCCTCCAAGTGGACGAGACCAACGCCAATAAATACTTGAAGACCCCCCAGAATTAAGAGTTCAGACAATTAGAAGCTCCATACTCTCTGTAAATTTGTACATTTAGTTTTAGTTTGTACAAGCTGTTCCGAGGTGTAAGACGATCGAAGGAGCTAAGAACCACCACCATCACCGACCATGGAGTGGAGAAAGTTATTCTTGAGAAAGATACTCTGTCCTTGGCTCTTTAAAGTGATTGTACACAACAAGATTGAGCCAAGGAATTACAAGAGATTGTATTCTTTTGCTTGACTTAGTTTTTCTCTTAATATCATTCCCATTTCATTTTGATTGAATATAGTTCTTTGTAAAGACTCATTGATCCTTTATAAAATTCATATATTTGATCATCACTTTTGCTATTGTTTATCTTTTGTTTATGTTGAAATCATTAGTACTTCATGCATAATTCTGTTCCAACGCCTAAACCAACTTCACAACTTGGTGAAAGCTTCTTACTTAGTTGTTCGAAAGAATAGCTAAGCCGCATTAAGTAGAACGCCTAGTACAACTAGAGATAGACTTACTGGTGTTTCTTGCATTCTAAGTTTGACGTATGCACCCTAGAGATAGGCTCGTATGTTATTCGCATTGAGAAGTGTTGAATGATGTCTAATGCATGAACAGAAAGATAAGCAACCCATCCCATTTCATCCACATTACATCAGTTGTGTGCAATTATCTTTGACCGGCGCGTCCACCTACTTAAATTCTATTTTCACATGATCGTTCATTTTCCACTCAACTCTTTTGTATTGTCTTGCACAGGCATAACATGTTAGTGTAAATAATACATCTTTCACATTTATTTAGGAACAAACTCCTACTACAAGTACAACGCATAAACTATTTTAGTGAAACTGAATCCCTGTGATCGACCCTAGACTTGCCAGGAAGGTTTAATCTAGGAAAACTTAAACGTTTTTATAAGGAGTTGTGTGCCTTCTGTGCATAATACTAACGCCCTAACACGTTGCATCTATTTAAACGCATCAAGAACGCAACACTTAAACTTTATTCTTCCAATCTGTTTTACTTTATACACTCTTAAAGCATCTCACAATAGCATGCGAACAACAGGTGTTGCCGCAGCTTCAAACTAAGCAAATAAGGTTACTCACACACTCACACAATGCATACCTCTTGGTAGGTTGCTACATGCTTCATATCCCTAATCCACATGACTAAGTATTCAATACCCAAGTGTTGCAATGAAAGTAAAAATGCTAAGCAAGAAGATGGAGATGGAGTCGAAAGAATAGAGAAATGCATTGAAAACACATTGTATTATTTTCTTAATTCAAAATGTCATACAATACAATATAGAAAAAAAAAAGGAAAAGAAATGACCGGCTGGAAGCAAAACTTTGCTTCCAGCGGATGTACGTCAAGGCTGCCGGTGGTGCCATGGATGGGTGGAGGAGCTGACTCTCTCGAGATCTAGCTCCGCTTGGAGGCTCCGGTCCTCACTCGGAATGGATGAAGGAGGTGAAGAACTCTCAGCGTCTTCTCAAGCAGTTTGTCTGGATCACAAGGATCCTCCATAGGAAAACCTCAAGCGAAAACCTTGGGTTCAACCTTGGGCGAAAACCCTGGATAAAATGAATTTGAGCTCATTGGCTTCTATTTATAGATCTTGGCCGCCGACAGCATTAATTGGACTGCTCTGAGTCTGACGTTCGGCGCATTCGTCCTTTATGAACCTCTGCCACTAACGGCATGGTAGGTGAAATGTCAACATCATCTTTAGATTTTCTCGAGGTAGATGCATTGATGCGTTCATTCCACCTACCTTGCGTTGATCCCATTAGTTGCATTTTCGTGTAGCCACAATCATTCAATGACCGCATTTGCTTAATACCACAAGTCTACATGATGACCGTATTCTCTTAACGAGCGCAACTCCCATGCGATGGACGCATATGGCTGATTACCGCAACATCCATGCGTTGATCGATGCCTTTGCAATGGAGTGTTTCTCCACATGCAGTCGTCTATGCGGTGGTCCGGTTTCCGTGTTTGCATTCATTTCCTGCATTAGCTACAAAGATAGAACATTGAACGCATAATTAACCAAAATAACAGGTTAGCTGAGATTCGACATGCTGATCGATGCAAGCTCATATTCTTGTGAATTTCTATCATGATCGACGCATAATCTACCTAACAACCTTCATAATTCTAAGTAAAAGGCCTAAGAAGACATGTAGAAAGTTTGCAAGTGTTGTAAACTACTACAGATGGTAGATCCTGACCATTTATGTGAAGACGTGCGAGCGGGGGTATCCTATACAAAGAGTTTGTATAAGACCTGGACCACGAGATGACTAGACTCTATATATAACTAATAACAGGCAGAAATGCACGTTATTACAGTGCTAAGTTATTAAACAATGCAAGTTTGCGTTGATAAAATATGTAAGATTGCGTCCAAAAAGCATTAAGTTTATAACATTGCAGTCGCATGCATCCATCGCATGAAACCAATTAACTTGTGTATTTTTTGAGCAGAATATGCGTTGACGCCAGGCAGAAATCTGATCAGAAGAAATCAACGGTCGAATGCAGCATTACAGCAAGTCTTTGCGGTGATTTGCGCTCGCAAGTATCTGCTCAAGCAGTATTACCAAATAGAGCCGGCGCAACGTGGTGGGCGCATCTGGGTGAAAAGCATAATTAATCATGATGGGACAGAAAGTTGATGACGGTCGAGTCCGAATTAAGTTGACAAGCCGCTAACGAGCTACTGTAGCAAGTATACTAAACTTTTTGGTGACAAATATTCAGCGCATCAGACAGAGAATTAATGTCATCCCATCAGTGCAATCATAAGAAAGAAGCGGCCTTTCACCCCGAAGCTCTATAAATACCGAAGGCAACCTTCAGTGAAGGAGTTCAGATAATTAGAGAATTTTCCCATAGATAGAATAGCCTTGTTCTTACTTTTTCTTTTATTTAAGGCAGAAGCGAGAGAAGTGATATTGTGTCGATAGATCGTTCTGGTGAACTTGGTAGAGTATCGGAAGCGTCAAGATCATAGAGAAGGCCAGCTTCTACGAAAGTAGGAATATCTTTTAAATAGAATAGAGTTGACGGTGTAAAAGCCTTGGGAGCAAGGGATTGCTACCAGGCTCTCCATCCTTATTTTCCATTGTCATTTTGTATTTAAACTTATCTATAGAAATGAAATTTACTTCTTTATATCTGTTCACTCTCTATTTATTATGCATGAGTATCTAAATCTCTCGAATAGGTTGAGAAGCACTTAACTAGCTTAACTGGGGATCTTCATTCTATGCGATTATGTATTATGTATGCATCATTCGTCCATTAGAGATACTCGGGAGGGTAGTCTAAGGGCAGAATCTAGGCTTGGAAAAGTTAGGTTATAATCTAGGCTCGAGAGAGTCATATTAGAACGCATAATCAAGAGATAGGAGCTTAGGAATAAGCATTGTTTGCTATTAATGCATCGCATGCATCCTAGAGATAGGATATGATTGTGTGCAGTCACTTTGTCTTTGTATGCATCTTGCATCATCGCATAGGAAAAGAGTAGAGACTTAGGAATAAGCTCTATGAACATTATTGCATTCAACACATGCGTCCTAGAACTAGGAGCACCGCATTTGCATTGGAAAATGATTTGTTATCGCATGAGTGTAGCATGATCGCATAGTTTGACGGTGTCCCAGGAAACGCTAGCTAAAGACCTTTTCAAACCGTTCCTCTGCATACTCAGTGTATCTACCGTATAATCGATCTTTTCTCAAATCTGCCGCATACATTTATTTTTATATACATCAAACAACATACTAAACAACTATTTGATTTACTGGTTACCACAAAGTCTTCTTGAAACTTATCACCGCATACCGTTTTCCCTAGTCCCTAGGTTCGACCGTGGACTTATCAGGAAACTTAGTGGAGTTTATACTTGGATTCTGCTGAGAAAAATTTTTGCTCAGCGTATTTCCATCACCGCATCTCATTCCATCATTTCATCATATAAAATAACACATCAAGTTTTTGGCGCCGTTGCCGAGGACTTCAGAAATTCAGTGTGCTAACGGTAATTTTTCTGATCTCTTTGCAGCTCTCAATCTCTGGAAAATTACGACCCGTAGATTGAAAGAATGTTCAGATGAAGACTAAGAAACAGCGGCCAACAACAACAGCTAGATAAAGACGATATGGAGTAGCAGCCTGAAAACGGAGTACCAAACGAAAACAATGTCATGGCTAATCCAATCCTACTGGACAACGGTTGCAATAGGCCCAGTCAGGACTATGCATCGCCAAACCTCTACGATTTCTCTCTAGGAATCATCAGTCCTACCCTTGATGGATCCTGATTTGAAATAAAATTGGTGATGCTGCAGATGATCCAGACTGCAGGACAATTCGGAGGAAGGCGTGGCGAGAACCTACACGCCCACCTCTGAAGCTTCATAGAAATCTGTAACACTTTTGTGTTCCCGAATATCTCTGTCGAGGAAGTCTGACTCACTTTTTTCCAATTTTCCTTATGCGATCAAGCAAGAAAATGGGCATATTCTCTCGAACCGAGAGAGATAACCTCGTGGGAACAAGTCGTGGAAAAGTTCATGAAGAAATATTTCCCACCAACCGAGAATGCACGGAGAAGGAAATTAATAACAAATTTTGAACAAGAAACTGATGAATCACTCAGCGATGCCTGGGCGAGGTTTAAGAGGCTGGTAAGAGAATATCCACACAACGGATTACCAGACTGCTTGCAAATAGAGATCTTTTACCAAGGACTGAACCCCGATTCTCAGACCGCTGCTAATGCGGTAGCAACTAATGGTCTGCTCGACAAAACATATGAGGAGGCCAAAAATATACTTGATTGCATTTCCAAAAATCACAAGGATTGACAAGAAAGCGATCAAAGATTAAGAATTGGAAACAATGACGTAAACAAAGGGGCCATCGCATCCCTTCAGAACCAAATGACGGCGATGATGAGTTTTATACAAGGCATCGCAATTAATAGCACGAGAGCGAACAAAGGGCAGTTCAACGCAATTGCTAAAACAACTGCAAGTTGTGTCATCTACGGAGACGCGGATCCAATGGAAGAATGCCCAGGAAATCCGCAGTCAGTATGCTTCATAAAGAATAATCCCTATTCCGATACATACAACACCGGGTGGAGAAACCACCCAAATTTCACGTGGATAAATCAGCAACAAAATTCCCAATCTGTGGCGCAAAAAGAAGAGCCATTTAGATTTTTCTCGCGAAATAACGGTTAGACGAGTAGTCAAGTAAGTAGTTCGCAACCACCGTAATCTTCATCCTTAGAGAGCTTGTTGAAGCAATACATTGAGAAGAACGAATCAATGCTTCAGAATCAAGCAATGTCCATTCGAAATCTCAAAATTCAACTAGGACAGATTACGGGCGAACTTAAAACTAGACCGCAAGGAGCTTTACTAAGCTCAACTGAGCTCCCTCACAATGCTAGGTGTACAAGGAAGGAACAATGCTTAGCAGTCTCCTTGCTAAGTGACAAAACGAATGCGAAAGTAGAGAAGGAACCCATTACGATCAACTTGAATGTGGTAACAATCGAGGACCCGTTGACTTGTAATTCAGAAGAGCCCGAGCAAATGAAACCAAAAGTTGCATCCATTCTCAAGCCTCTAGTTCATGAGATGGAAAAAATCCAGCTACCACCATCTCCGCAAAGATTGAAAAAGAAGCAGAATGATGAAGAAAAGATCACGACAATGGCAGTAACGTAAAATGCGATGATCCCACCAAAAGTGAGCGACCCAGGAATCTTCACGATACCATGTTCCATTGGAGGGGTCTACAGTGGCCAAGCACTATGCGATCTTGGGGCGAGTATAAACATAATGTTGTTATCAATCTTTAAACAATTGAATATGGGCAACCAAACGCCTACGACAGAGACTCTCATACTTGCGAACAGATCCCGAATACATCCCAAGGGAGAGTTGAAAGATGCCGCAATCTCAATTGATAAATTCATCTTATCGGCAGACTTCATCATTTTGGATTATAAAGCGGACAAAGATGCGCCCATCATATTGGGACGACCATTCCTCTCGACCGGCCGTGCTCAAATTGATGTGCACAAGGGGGAAATCATAATGAACATTAACGGGGAAAAGCTCCGGATTAAGGCAGTCAAAATTCCAGAAGATAGAGAAAAGAAGAAAAAGCCACCATGGACGTAAAAAGCCCAGCTTGCACCACAAAATAAGCAGTCCCTGAGTCATTATGTGATTCAACCTCATCAGGGACGCAAACCTTTTGAATATCCTTTTTCTACATCAATACTTTATGAACTTTTATCACTTTGTTTTTATCTGTTATCGCATATTTACTTCTTTATTAAGAAAAAAAATGTGATCGTGCTGAACGATTGCAGTGAAAGATTTTGTTAAACTCTGTTTTTTTAATATTATTTGACCCTCTCAATGTTTTCTTTGCAAACGATGAAGGTACACGATTGTGGAGGCGCTACACGAAGACGAAACTATTTTATTTCATCACCGCATTGCAAAGAAAGAAGTTCGCCTAAAAGCAGGATGTGTCAACAAGCAATCCAGGAAACAACGTAAATTTGGGGGTTGTATTCTTGCTTGACTTTATTCCAAATTCTGCACTATCGCATTGCATTCTAATTTTGAAAGTTTTATCACCGCATCCTCTTTAATTACCGCAATCATTTAACATTGATAAATTTAGTAAGTCACTGCATGCTGTCTCTTTGCTAATTATGATTTCAATGATGAAACACGTGCTTCTATTTTTTCATGTACACTAGAATAAACTTAATTTTAGGACAGTCACCTCATGAAATATTTCTAGAAGTTAGTGGTCCGCTAGCTTTCTTTCAAACTGACTCTTTATGTAGCTTCCTAAAAACATCGCATGACTTCTTCCAATCTATTGGCAATGAGGACATTGCCGCATTTTAAATTTGGGGGTGAGGTATTTATTTTCGACCTTGCTATTTTTAGCTCTATAAAAAAGAGAAGGAAAATTTTGAGAATAACAATTCCACTGTCAACGCAATGGGGAAACCCATGTTGATAAGAGTTAAATTGTGAAGGGCACTTACCAGTAGTTGGATGTCTGCATGACACACGTGGGGGCAAGCCAAAAGGAAAATAAGTCGCCAGGATCAACGCATAAATAAATGATCGCAACTTCGCTGCCGAATGGGTATGAGTTTAGTCTGAGAAAGAGCACCTTGCTCGTAGTTGAATTCCCGCATGACACACATGGGGGCAAGCCAAAACCAAGGTGAGGCACTTAGATCAGCGCAAGGTCAGAGAAGAATAATAATGTAAAAAATATGCAAGGATAAAAATCAATCAATACTCCAGTGAAAAAGTTTTCTTTGAAATAAATCATGCGATGTCATGGAATCTAGTAAAGTCTTTTTTAAGGTTAAACTTGTGGTCCCTAGATCTTAAAAATATTTTAAGAAGAAAATTGAATAAAAATTAAGAAAATTTTGGTATATAGGATTTGAATGGAGTATCCTTGAGAAATCTAGGAAAAGAGATTGTGGTCGACTTTCTAAAGGAAATCTTTGTGGGCGCTCGCAAGTATCTGCTCAAGAAGGATTGCTGCATAGAGCCGGCGCAACTTAGTGGGCGCATCTAGGTGAAAAACATAATTAATCACAATGGGACAGAAAACTGATGACGGTTGAGTCGAATTAAGTTGACAAACCGCTAACAAACTACTGTAGCAAGTACACTCAACTTTTCGGTGACAAATATTCGGCACATCAGATAGAGAATTAATGCCATCCCATCAGTGCAATCTTAAGAGAGAAACAACCTTTCACCTCGAAGCTCTATAAATATCAAAGGCAACCTTCAGTGAAGAAGTTCGGATAATTAGAGAATTTTCCCTTAGATAAAAATAGCCTTGTTCTTAGTTTTTCTTTTATATAAGGCGGAAGCGAGAGAAGCGAGATTGTGCTGATAGATCGTTCCGATGAACTTGGGAGAGTGCCAGAAGCATCGAGATCAGAGAGAGGGTGTAAAAGCCTTGGGAGCAAGGGATTGCTACCAGGCTCTCTATCCTTATCTTCCATTGTCATTTTGTATTTAAACTTATCTATAGAAATGGAATTTATTTATTTATATCTATTCACTCTCTATTTATTACGCATGAGTAGCTAAATCTATCGAATGGGTTGAGAAGCACTTAGCTAACTTAACTGAGGATCTTCATTCTATGCGATTATCTTGTATTATGTATGCATCATTCATCCATTAGAGATACTCGGGAGGGTAGTCTAAGGGCAGAATCTAGGCTTGAAAAAGTCAGGTTAGAATCTAGGCTCGGGAGATTCAGATTAGAATGTATAATCAAGAGATAGGAGCTTAGGAATAAGCACTATTTGTTATTAACGCATCGCATGCATCCTAGAGATAGGATATGATTGTGTGCGGTCACCTTATCTTTGTATGCATCTTGCATCATCGCATAGGAAAAGAGTAGAGACTTAGGAATAAGCTCTATGGACATTATTGCATTCAACACATGCGTCCTAGAACTAAGAGCACCGCATTTGCATTGGAAAATGATTTGCTGTCGCATGAGTGTAGCATGATCGCATAGTCTGATGCATTCCCAGGAAACGCTAGCTAAAGATCTTCTCAACTTGTTCCTCTGCATACTCAGTGTATCTACCGCATAATCGATCTTTTCTCAAATTCACCGCATACATTTATTTTTATATACCGCAAACAACAAATCAAACAACTATTTGATTTACTGGTTAACGCAAAGTCTTCTTGAAAATTATCACCACATACCGTTTTCCCTAGTCCCTGAGTTCACCCTGGACTTACCAGGAAACTCAATGGGGTATATACTTGGATTCCGCTGAGAAAACTTTTTGGTCAGTGCATTTCCATCACCGCATCTAATTCCATCATTTCATCACATAAAATAATTTATCAATAATGCCGTTGATACTAGAGACTTTCATCTCACCTAAATGACCATAGGTGACACGACCTCAATCTTGACTGTTTTAGAAATTCCTGCCTTTGAGAGCTATCCTTTGATTAGTATGGGTGAGAGTGGCTAGATTGCCAACTCAACATGCTTACCTTTTTGTGGACTTGTCTGATATGGGAGCTGGGAACCCAATCCACAAGATGGAATTCACTCTTTTCCGAAGCAGAGATAAATAGAGAGATTGCTCCCTTAAGGGCTGATTCCTGGGCTTGAACATAGTGGCCAAAACTTCTCTTTGGAAGAGAAGACTCAGTCATAGCAAGTCTATGACGTATGTTCATTAGAGAGATCAGTGGTACTGAAGGAGATAAATGTAACTACAGGGGCATAAGGTTATTGACCCAGTTGTATTTACGAGCGATCTGTGAAGGGTTGTCGCACTTCTGATTGGTTAAGACGGACACATAATACATTTGTGATAAGGAGAGTTTAGTTGTCGGTCTTTAGTGGAGTGTCTGGCAGTTAATGGATGGTGGATCCCGTGACTAAAGAGTTTAGTCAGTTATTCACGTACGGTTGGAGCTTCGAGCTATAAGTCCATAAGGTCCCCTTGGTAGCTCAATGGATTCAGTTGAGGATCAGTTTTTGGTGTTGATTTAAAATGTTCAAATTGACAGGAGGTATTTTGACTATATATGATATAATCGGTATGATGTATGAGATACATCTAGTGGCAGATTGATGTAAATTAGATTCACATTAAGTACCACGAAATAGAGAAAGAACTATGGTTTATATGTTTCATGAGATGAAATATTAAAACTATAGGTTATAAATATAGTATGATAAGTTGGTTATCATTTATATTTATAATAATATTAATTATTGGATAATTAATTCTTTTTCTTTAATAACCAATTGAGTGGGTGGTTATTGGTGATACATGGTAATCGTGAGTTAAAAGGAAAATTATTTTCCTAATTTTAGGAAGTTTTGACAAAAAGGTTGAAAATTGATTTTGATTTTTTTCTCTCAAAAAAAAAAAAAAACTCTCGAAAGGTTGTTAAGTAAATACAAATTTACTAAGCGACAACTTGAGCAAATTAAACGATTGTGTAGTGTTTGTAGGCGATAGACACTGAGCTATGCGATGAGCTAAACGATCGCTTAGCTTTTGCTAGATGATTGCTTAGCTTTAGCTAAACGATTGGGCATCGACCTATGTGATAGGTTTCTGTCATCTCCCACTTGCCCAGTCGTGTATACGATTGTTCATTCTTTCTTCGCCTGCCTCATTCCAAGTACGAACAGAGCCCACCCTCTTAATTCTCACATAGAGAATACCAAGGTAACCTTCTTAGTGGTGTCATACTCAACTCGACACCGTCGAGGTCCTGTGGAGGCCGTTCGTGTTTTTGCTGGAGTGTTCGTGACTGAGGCGATCACTGAGGATGAGCGCGAATTGTTCGTGCAGTGCTCGGTCGTGTTTTTCGAGCGTTCGAAGTTGTTGTTCGAGCGTTCGTGAGCAAGGAGCATGGAAACGAGTCTACAAATATTTGTAGCTTTCACCTTGTTCATTTATTGTTCATGCTGTAATTTTTGTAACGATTGCATAACTGTATGTTTTGTGTACAACTGTAATTTGTAATGTTTATTCATGATTGTAATTTGGAATGATTTATTTTCCGCTGCTTATGGAAATCTCGAATTTGATTTCCTTCAGTTTGGTCATCTTGCCTTCGGGGCATGATTCACATACCGGCAATGAGTTTTCTTCTAAACTCTTTAGAAGTCCACTTTTCACCAACTTTTCAATCCTATTGAGGTTGATGTGACCTAACCTTAGATGCCAAAGATGTGCAGTTTTTTTTTTAGGAGAAACCTTTTGTCTTTTAGCTATTGTTATCGTACTGAACATTTTAGTGTTAAACAAGGCTTTTATGACTAATGATCTTAGTACATATAAGTTACTTTCCATTGAACCATAACCAATCTTCATTCTATTCTTGAAAATAAACAATTTATTCTCAGAAAAGGAGACAGTATACCCTTGTTCAATGAGACAAGAAACCGAGATTAAGTTCCTCTTAATATGAGAAACTACAAAAACATTATCCAATAACAGATAACGTTTCTTGTCAACAAATAACTTCAGCCTGCCTACAGCAACAGCTGAAACAACCTCACCAGTATCGACTCGTAGAGTCATCTCTCCCTGTGGCAACATTTATCAGTAACTGAATCCTTGGTAAGAGGAACTGACAAGGTTGGTAGCACCCGAATCTAAGATCTAGGCAGAATCATCATTCTCTACCAAACACGTCTCCAAGATCAATAAATCAAATTTAATGTCATTCCTCCTCTTTTGGAGAGTAGTGGGATTAGTGTCAGAACAACTAACACTACTGGTTTTGTCATCTATCCCTTTATGCTCGAAAAGTAAGAATTGATGTTCAAACAAATCTTGCAGTGAGTCCATGATCTCATGTGCAATGATCATGTTCTCAACCCCTGTCTCTTATACACATCTAGATGTGTATAAGAGACAGGTGCAGAATGATCTCACGACGTGAACCAATGACAGAGACCATAGGACATGTTGACACACATCCTTCACCCACTTACTGTAAACACTCTCTTCGTCTACCTTGATATTGACTCATGCAAACACCATCCGAAGGGGGATGCTCCCAAGGCACCACGAGGCGAAGCATGAAACTCACGGTGTGAACATTCAGGGAGAAATGTGAGTAGAACCATAGACATATCAAATATATCGCTTCCTCCCACTGTGTATTTTATAACCTAGAGTTTAGCTTACTTAGAAAAAACACGGCTTAAGGATTTTAACTAAGTGACGGTTAGGTTTGCCCAAGAGTAACTTTTACCTTGGATAGTTAAACAACTTTTGATCATCAACCATTAAACTCTTTAATGGAGTCTTTGACCAAATTGTCGCATGCTTGTTGAAAATCTATCTAATTCACCTTTCCATGTAGGTTCCCAGGTAGGGGTGTTATGTTTCTGTCAACTTAAAAAACCCAACCTAGCCAAAACCCGCCTTAGACAATGAAGCTTCGATCGGTGGAGGTCTTGGAAGTAGTCTCTCTCAAGCTCTATCTCCAATAAAGCTCCGGTCGAGGAGGTTGTGGAAGTGAAGAACTCTCAAAGACTTTCTTGCTCATGCTCACGTCTATGATCACAGGAATCTGGCCAAGGTAGAAGTCCCGGATGCTTTGAATTTAGGCTCCAAGGCTCTATTTATAGAGCTCAAACGTCGACAACTTTTATAATCTAGCTTTGAATCACTGCCATTACTAACGCAGTAGGTGAAATGTCATCATGACCTTATCTCTTTGATACTCCCAAGGTATGCATTTAAGATTGTTTCTTATGAAGTATCAACGTATTCCACCCACTCTGCAATCAACCTTCTATCATGGCTATCACTCTGTAGTTGCAGCATTTTATGCGACGAACTTGTCTTCATTAAGATCAATGCATGCGATCGATTCTTGCGACAACTACGAAATAGACATTTTTTATGCAAAATAACGCATGATGTAGGGTTAGCAGGGATTTTCAATGTTGATTGTCACAAGCTCATTATTCCACATGAATCCTTAGCAATATTAACACATATTCTACTCATCAACCCTCATAATTCTAAATAAAATGTTGCAATAGCTTGTATTTCTACAAGCTATCAACATGTCATGCATCTCAACGTCAAAGTTAGAGGAAATCTTGGACAAATCAACATCTTGGAAAAAATTACCCCCACCATCAAGGATGTATATATTAAAAACAATAGGAGGTAGGGGTGTACATGGGTTGGGTTGAGGGTATTTTTTGGACCAACCCGAAAATTCGGGTTGGTTTGATTGGCTACCCAAATGACCCAAATAACCCAACCCTTAAAATTCGGGTTGGGTTGGGTTGTCGGGTTATAAATTATTTTTTTTATTTTTAATAAAAAAATATGTAAATTTATATATAACACATGACTAATAACTAAAATTTCATAAAATTAAGATGCTAAATACCAAATATCTATGATATTTATTGCAAATTTTAAACTCATACAAATATCATAAAAAATTTAAAGAAAAATATTAAAAGATCACAAATTAATCAATACAAAGAAATCAAACTTTAAACAAAGAAGAATATATATATATATATAATTTGGGTTGGGTTGGACCAATCCAAATTTTTTTTTTAGCCAACCTACAACCCAACCCAATAAAAATAGAAAAATTCAACCTAAGCGAACCCAAGAACAATACTAACCCAACCCAGTCTTTACATTTTGGGTTGGATAGTCCGAGTTGTTCGGGTTGTCGGGTTATTTGAACACCCCTAATGGGAGGTCTATTGTCCAATATCATGGGTAATCTGCCAACTGTATGAACAATAAGAGATGTTCAACATTGGCAAATATTAGGCGATAAACCCATTTGACATCATTGTCATTTTCTCGAATCAAATCCTTCTACAAACATTCTTTGGAACCTATGTTGACAAATATTTCTACTTTCTTTAAATTCAAAATATTTTGTAACTTGGAGATTACAGCACGTTGTAATTCTTCAATGACATTTGAGCGTAGATAACAACATTTGATACTCTGTAATCAACATAGTTATCCAATTTAAATAGGGACATTTGACCTGTTATAAATGAATGAAGAAAACCTTTTATATGTCAAATAAAGTAGGGTATATAACAGAACACAAATATCAGCTATAATATACATTGTAATATAATACATATACATTTCTTAACTACATATCACCTTATTGCCTTGTGAATATAAGGAATAAATACGTCCTACTATGCATGAAAGTTATCGCGAAGATAACATAGTACATATTGAAAAAAATTATAAAACAAATTATAACACAGTATATATTGAAATAATTATAACATAATATATATTGAAATAATTATAACACAGTATATATAAAAGTTATCATGAATATACCAATAGTGAATTAACGAAGAAAACCTTTTATATGTCAAATAAAGTAAGGCATATAACAGAACACAAATATCAGCTATAATATACATTGTAATATAATACATATACATTTTTCAACTACCTATCACATTACTCTCTTATGAATATAATAGAACCTATTATCCATGAAATATAAAAGTTATCGTGAATATAACACAATATATATCGAAAACAATTAGAACACGGTATATATTAAAATAAATTATAGCACAGCATATATACAATTTATCACAAATATACCACAATATATATTGAATACACAAACATCACGTATTTTAAAAATCAAGTTATACTGTGTAATATATTATATATAAGTATCTTACTTGTATTAAATGCTTCCGTCAATTGATATAGTAGGAAATACATAATGGTACATGTAAAATATATAATAACAAAAGTAGTTACATTTGGGAAATATACTATAAAAAAACTAGTTACATGTGAAATTATTGAAAAAAAACATATTATATACAAAAAAACACAGTACATATCCTGGTACATTATCGAACAAGTAAAACAATACCGTATATATTGAAAAAAACAACATTAGAAAATATTATAGCACCTCATTAACATACAAAACTAGTTACATTTATGGTCAGTATGAAATATTGTAGTATATCAAACCTACAACCCATCAAAAACTCGAACGAAGAAAAATTGGAGATGGAAATAGAGTCAAGAACCGGACGAACTACACAAACCGCGAACAAAGAAAAATTGGAGATGGGAATGAAGTCAAGAATCAGATGACGCACACCAATAACAAACGAAAAAAAATTGGAGATGGGAATGAAGTCACAACTAGATCATGCACACCAATGGCGAATGAAGAAAGGCAAGAGAAAAATGACGAAAGAAGAAAGGCGTGCTAAAGCAAACATGGTCCAATTTAGTAACGGTGATCTATAATTACTAAGTATAGATTGGATTTAGTAATAGACCCAATTTAGTAACGGTTATCTATAGTTACTCTAATTATAGATTGGATGGAGTAATGGACCGAATTTAGTGACGGTCATCGATAATTACTCTAATTATATATTGAATTTAGTACCGGTCATCTATAATTATTCTGATTATAGGTAGGATTTAGTAACTTTAGTAACGGTCTTCCACAATTACTCTAATTATAGATTGGATTTAGTAAAGAGCCCAATTGAGTAACATCTATCTATATTTACTTTAATTATATATTAAATTTAGTAATGAATCCAATTTAATAACGGTCATCTATATTTACTCTAATTATACATTGGATTTAGTAACAGGTCAATTTAATAACGACCATCTATATTTACTCTAATTATAGATAGGATTTTGTCATGGCTCCAATTTAGTAATGTCATCTATAATTACTCTAATTATAAATTGGATTTAGTAATTGGCCCAATTTTGTATTGGACATCTATAATTACTCTAATTATATATTAGATTTAGTAATGAGCGATATTTAGTAATGGTAATCTATAATTATTCTAATTATAGATTGAATTTAGTAACGAATCCAATTTAGTAACAGTCATCTATAATTACTCGATTGGATTTATTAATGGACCCAATTTAGTAATATCGTCTATAATTACTCTAATTATAGATTGGATTCAATAACCGACCCAATTTAGTAATGGTCTGGATTTAGTAACGAGTCCAATTTAGCAACGATCATCTATGATTACTCTAATTATAGACTGGATTTAGTAACGGGTCCAATTTAGTAATAGATAGCTATGTTTGCTCTAATTATAGATTGCATTTAGTAACCGTCATCTGTGATTACTCTAATTATAGATTGGATTTCGTAACTGGCTCAATTTAGTAACGGTCATCTATCATTACTCTAACTATAGATTGTATTTAGTAACACACACAATCGAGTAACAACCATCTATAATTACTAGTTATATATTGTAATTACTCTGATTATAGATTGGATTAAATAACGAGGCCAATTTAGTAACGGTGATTTATAATTATTCTTATTATAGATTGGATTTAGTAACGAACCCAATTTAGTAATGATGATATGTAATTACTCTAATTATAGATTGGATTTAGTAACGGGCTAAATTTAGTAATGGTCATCTATAATAACTCAAATTATAGATTAGATTTAGTAACGGTCATCTATAATTACCCATTCAAAAATTATAATTGATTATTCATTGCTATAGTTGGATGTGAAAGACATCTATTGTTCAAAACGAATTGTTCTTTACTATTTATTATCCATTTATTCTTGAAATTATAGTATACTCCTAATATAGCTATCGAAAATGAAAAATTATTAGATTCGAAACAAAGAAAAAATACTATATATTATAATGTTATTTTGTCAAAAAAAAAATAGTGTTTTTCGTCTAATTTTTCTTTCTTGCTCTAGAGCGGGAAATTTTGGTATGCATACTAAAATAATAAAGAAAATTTGCAGTTTCTATATTGTCAAAAAATTTTACTTAAAAGCAATAGGTATGTTCATTAACAGTTTCAGCGGATCATCTTATTCGAACAATTGTAACTTCGTGACTTGAAATATTTGAAGTATGGGCAAAAAATTAAGAATCGAAAAATAAAATTCTATTTAAGTTTTGGATATTTAAATTTTTATTAACTGATCCTTTTTGAAAAGAGATAAGAGCTGGTGAATCAGAAAAATTAATTAGGAATTAAATATACATTTTTTATGGAATATACGTATCAATATTCATGGATCATACCGTTCATCTCACTTCCAATACCTATCTTAATAGGAGTGGGACTTCTACTTTTTCCGACGGCAACCAAAAACCTTCGACGTATGCGGTCTTTTCCGAGTATTTTATTGTTAAGTATAGTTATGATTTTCGCAATTTATCTGTCCATTCATCAAATAAATAGTATTATATCTATCAATATGTATGGTCCTGGACTATCAATAATGATTTTTCTTTAGAGTTGGGCTACTTGATCGATCCACTTACTTGTATTATGTCAATATTAATCACGACTGTTGGAATTATGGTTCTTATTTATAGTGACAATTATATGTCTCATGATCAAGGATAATTGAGATTTTTGCGTATATGAGTTTGTTCAATACGTCAATGTTGGGATTAGTTACTAGTTCGAATTTGATCCAAATTTATATTTTTGGGAATTGGTTGGAATGTGTTCTTATCTATTAATAGGTTTTTGGTTCACTCGAATGCTTGTCAAAAGGCATTTGTAATTAATCGCGTAGGGGATTTTTGTTTTATTATTAGGGATTTTAGGTCTTTATTGGACAACGGGGAGTTTTGAATTTCGGGATTTATTTAAAATCTTCAATAACTTGATTGATAATAATGAGGTGAATTTTATTATTTGTTTACTTTGTGCGCTGTTCTATTATTTGCAGTGCGGTTGCTAAATCTGCTCAATTTTCTCTTCATGTATGGTTACTTGATGCTATGGAGGGTCCTACCCCCATTTCGGCTTCTTATACATGCTGCTACGATGGTAGCAGCAGGAATTTTTCTTGTCGCTCGGCTTCTTCCGCTTTTTATTATGGGACAGCTCATGATGTTCATATCGATCTATTATGCGCCTCTGCATCTAGCATTGGGTAGACCTCATACAATAACTGTCCTAGCTCTACCGTATCTTTTGTTTCATTTCTTCTGGAACAATCACAAACACTTTTTTTATTATGGATCTACTACCAGAAACTCAATGCATAATTTAGCATTCAATGTGTATTCCTGAATAATCTCATTTTTCAATTATTCAACCATTTCATTTTACCAAGTTCAATGTTAGTCAGATTAGTTAACATCAAGTAGTTTTGTTGGTTGGTTAATTGGTCACATTTATTCATGAAATGGGTTGGATTGATATTAGTCTGGATACAGTAAAATAATTCTATTAGATCTAATGTACTTATTAGATCTAATAAGTACCTTGTATCAGAATTGAGAAATTCTATGGCTCGAATCTTTAGTATTCTCTTATTTATTACCTGTGTCTACTATTTAGGCAGAATACCGTCGCCCATTATTACTAAAAAAACTAAAAGAAACGGAGGAAACGGAGGAAACGGGGGAAGCGAGGAAGAAATAGATGTAGAAATAGAAACACACTTCCGAAACGAAGGGGACTAAACGGGAACAAGAGGATCCACCGAAGAAGATACTTCTCCTTCCCTTTTTCGGAAGAAAAGGAGGATGCGGACAAAATCGATGAAACGGAAGAATCTGAGTGAATGGAAAGGAAAAAAAAAAAGGATGAATTCCACTTTAAAAGGACACGCTATCAAAATATAAAAAGACAAGTTTATGAAACTTCTAGATGGAAATAAAGAAAATTCGAAGTTAGAAATAGATAAAAAAAAGAAAAATCTCTCTTCTGGTTTGAAAAACCTCTTGTGACTATTCTTTTCGACTATAAACGATGGAATCGTCCATTTCGATATATAAAAAAATGAGAAATTTAAAAATGCTATTAGAAATGATTAGAAAAAAACAAAGTAAATTAATAATAAATAAATTAAATAAATAAACTAAATACAAAAAGATATAAGACGAGATTCGACCACCTCCTACATATTTTAATACTTTCTGCTACAAAAAAAATTCAGAATACCAATTGCATTGGTAATTCCATCAATTACCCGTTGATCAAAAAAAGAAGTTAATTCAGCTAATACTCTTATACCCCCAATTAAGGATAGGCTATAAAAAACATCTATGTAACCACGATTATATGACCAATTATATATTATATTTATAATTTTTTTAAAAAAAATTATTAGTAAAACTTTTAACAAATGAATTACGAAAATTCAAATTTTGTAAAGATGAATAAGCGGGCTTATAGAAGAAAGATGCTATAAATATTTCGAAGGAAGCTATACTCACAGAAAAAGTTGTATTTTTAACAAATTCATACCAATTTTCAGAATCTTTTGAACTTTCATGTAACAAGTTTATAGACGGCGTTAACCATTTGTCTAATATATTCAAATCCATTGCTTCTTGATTGAATTGAGTGAACAGAATTCCTACGACTCCAATTGGATTGAGTAATGGTCTTCTATAATTACTCTAGTTATAGATTCGATTTAGTAATGGCCCCACAATTGGTCATCTATAATTACTCTAATTATAGTTGGATTTGGTAACGGGCACAATTTAGTAACAGTCATCTATAATTACTCTAATTATAAATTTGATTTAGTAACGGCCACAATCTAATTATAGATTGGGTTTAGTAATGGGTCCAATTTAGTAATGGCTATCTATAGTTACTCAAATTATAGTTTGGATTTAGTAACAGGCCCAATTTAGTAACGGTCATCCGCAAGGACCCTTATTATAGATTGGATTTAGTAATGTGCCCAATTTAGAAGATCATCTATAATTATTGTAATTATTGATTGAATTTAGTAACGGGTCCAATTTAGTAACGACAATCCATAATTACTCAAATTGGAGTATGAAATTCCCAATTAATGAAGAAAGAAACAGACTTAGATTGAAGTATGAAAATCCCAATTAAAAATTGTAATTGAAATTACTAACAAATTATGATGTGGTGTTGATGTCAATCATGGAGGAAGATGAACAAACAATATTCGACAATGGTACATCTTTCCTTGATCGAATCTGTCAAGGTGGGATTAAGACCCCAAGGTAAACTGGCTAATACCAACACCGTCCATATGCTTGACCTATCTTTTCACAATGGCTCAGAATCACTTTGGAAAGAAAGACTTTGCGACTTGAACTCTTGGTCGATGGTCGATTAAGTCGAGCCTTTCATCTATGCACCAATGGAATTGATTGATTCGGTGAATCCTCCAAAATAGACTCATCCTCGATTGAGAACAAAAAATAAAATTAGCAAAAAAAGATAAAAATTGAAAAAAAAAATGTGTTTGAAGCAACAGAAACTTCAATAAATCGGAAGTCATGATAGTAGTTATTTTCATCCCACTTACCATTGAACAACCATAACAAGAAAGCTAGGGCTATGTGTTGTATTCTAATATTTTATGTTTGAAATAAAAGGATAATAAATATAAAGTTCAAAATAATTAAAAACCCATGAATCTTGATTAAGATTAATAGAAAGTATAATAAAAATAACAAATCTTAGTTATGATAATTAATATAATATGATATTTAAAATTTCAAAACAAGATTTGAAAATTAGTTGATGTACAAGATTCGAAAATTCAAAACAATTATTAAATCTGAATCGAAAATTCAAAACAATTATTAAATCGCGAGATTTATGGCAAATTGTTTGCTTGAAATGATGATCTTAGTTGACGTTGAAAATATGTTACAATATATAGTTGAGCAATTAATTACAATCTCATTAATAAAGATGATAATAGGGGCATTTTAGGATTTCAAAAAATTGGACTCACTTGACATTCATCCATTTTACGATAATTCAAATGGTTTCTGCCTTTTGCTATTTTTTCAAATGATAATGTAATTAATGCTATATACTTGATTATTCCTTTATAAAGGAAAATTTTCAATTGTCAACTATTTTAACGTTTAGGTAGTGAATAATTAGTATGTATGAATTTTGATTAGAACTAGATGAGCTCATACCTTGATAAAAGTTATTTTGGATTATTAGAAATCTCAAAATCACAAATTAAATATATGGACAGGTCTTAGATCTATTATTACATCAATTAAGTAAACATGAGTGTAATTCAATTAGCATAGTATTTATACTATCAATCTCAAGTTAGAAGTTCTTACAATACTTTTGCAAAAAAATTATATCAATAAAATTTTAGTAAAAAAAATTAAATTAGACTCATATTGAATTAAAAAGAAGTTATTAATGATTTAATTAGTTGATAAACTCGTATTAGTTAAAGATATATCTTGTTGAGTAAATCAATACTAAATGCTTCTCCAAATTAATAATTCATAAATTAAAATTGATCATGCATCATAAATTAATTAATTCACCAACTTGAATATTAAAAAAAAAAAAAAAGTGCATATCATCAACCCTAAGATTATATTAGGGGTTTGAATTTATGAAAATAAATGTTTATTTATTAATCATTCGGTAATTCCAGAAATTAGTTAGTCAAAATTCATCATTAACCAATTAAAACCCACTTGATTTTTTTTATATTTTCCCCCCAAACTCGAGTGGAAATACAATCAATCAATTTTAACATTTCCACATACTTTATGATATAGGCATTCATCACCTCTTTCTACCATGAGAAGGAAAGTCTTATGAAAATTATCAACATCTAGTAATTATAGACCAATGGCAAGGATATCAAACTTTTTATGAATAAAAATAATAATTTAAACATAAAAGTCAAGTAGTAGATCAATATATCTGAATTTTTTTAAAATAATATTATCTTAATAATTATTGACAAAAATATGATTTGATTGAAAGAATTGACAAAAAAAAAGAAAAATAGTGAAATCATGGATCTGATACGCGATTGTAGATAAAACGTATACGTGGTCCATGATTTAACCCAAATCATGGACGAGATCCACGACTTCCTTCCACATCACGTGAAGCAATTGCTGACATGCCATATGACTGCCACATGACTGGCATGCAACGTTGACCACATAATCATGGTCCAAGTTCATGATTTCTTAACTCGTGTACTTAGTGGTCCCAAAACCCTCACCCCTTCCTTCTTCAATTAGCTCTTTCCTCTTCTCCAAACTTTCTTTTCTTCCTCTCTACCCCAACCCACCACCAATTGTCGTCCGCCATCTGTCGTCCTCCGTGTCATCGCCAATCGTAGATAATTTTTCTTCAATATATGAGATTATAGCTTGAATATCTATACATCTAATATTTTGTTTAGATACATGCATGAAAAACTAGAGATTTGAACTAGTTTTATTTAATATGTGGGGGATCTAGTGTGTAAATGTTGTTTTTCTAAGATTTCATATTTTATGACTGTTAGATGAGATTTGAAATCTATTTTTTGAATTGTTTGGTTTTGGACTTGAAAATTTGGATTGTTTTCTTTTTATCTTATTATTTTGGATTTTGACTTGGTAGTTCTTTTGGATTGTTTGGGTTGTAGTTTGTTTGATTTTTTAAAAAAAGAATTGGATCGATCTTGAATTTGAGTTTAGAATTGGGTTGTAGATTTATGATTTTTTTTTTAAAAAAAAAACTTTTTTTGACTGATCTTGAATTTGAGTTTAGATTATCTTTTGAATTTTTATGTTATAGACTTTGTTATGTAATTGAATTTGTTATGTAATGGACTTTTTTTTTATGAAAATGACTATATTAATATGTTTCTATATTCTTTCAGTGTTTATGCATCATGGATCATGGTCCCTCTATTCTTGTGCAACTATATCAACAAAATACTCATTGTTCACAATCGATAACGAATAGTTCTTCTATTGTAGTTTTAAGCTTTCGGAGAAGGGAAACATTTGTACAACATACTATCCCATTTGATCTACGTATTATGTCTTACGTACAACAGGCTGGTTTTCGTGGGGTTATACATATTGGATTTATCCAACTAGATTGGGATCTCATTATTGCTTTAGTATAGTGTTGGAGACCGGAAACTGACACATTTCACATGCCTTGGGGGGAATGCATAATTATGTTATAGGATGTTACATTCAATTTGGATTATGAGTGACAGAGAACCTGTGACAGGTTCATTGCAATATGAATGAAAAATTGTTTGCGACGATCTTTTGGGCATTCAACTAGATGATTTGAAAGGCTCAAGATTGAGTATCCTATAGTTAGTGTTCCAATTTCCAGAGTTGTCTCCCCCATGGCAACGACATCAGCATACAAAGGTATGCATGAGCATACATTATGCAGTTTATTTGAGGATTTTTGTTCGCTAATAAGTCGAACACTCTGGTACATCTTATGTTTCTTCCACTGCTGGCTAATTTCAAGTATGCTAGTACGCACTTGTGGAGTGGTGCCTGTCTTGTATGGCTTTATAAACAACTATGTCGCCACTAATGCACAAGCTTTGGAAATATCAAGGCCAAGTATGGGCTTATGAAAGATTTTACATTACAACACCACAAGTCCAGTTACAAACCTTAGATTATCGTCTACTCAGTGTCAGATATTATTTTATTTAGTTATCATTTATGTAATAAAAAAAATTAATTGTATTTTTTTAAAATTTTAGATGGAGTGATGTATTAGCTACCTCTAAACAATCAACAAATATATTGCTAATATACTGACAAATATTTGACCACTGATGCACAATCAGTAACAAATGAATATTACATACTTTTGGGTGTCTAATTATTTATTTTTTTTTTTTTAGATAAATTGGACACCATACACGTAAGATATTTGGTCATTACTGCCTGATTATTTTCGTGATGGTCAAGATATTTGGTTGATCATTTATCATCTTATATGCTTTCATATAGAAAAGTGACATCAACTAGATCGTGTGTTGAGACTGTTTAGTCTGTGACAAACGATACCGTCGTTGTGCTATACACTCCTAATACTACACCAAATTAATTTGAGAGATAAGCACGACCAAGACTAGCTTCGAATTCATGCAGAATATATATCGTATTGGCGTGAACGTCATGATCGTTATGCACAAGGAGAAATAACAAATGGACCAACTGTATCATATGATACTTTTTCCTAGTACGATCTAATCACGAGACGATTTATCATACCTGATGACACTTACTATTACTGCATTATAAGAGTTTTATTATCTTATGTTTCCCAAATATATGATATGAACATTATTTAGTATTAATTTTTTTCATCATACAGAATAATTTGGTCCAAGATATACAACAGTACTCAATACAACACAACTTACCAAGGTGGGTTCAATGTTTGACCAAACCTTGGTAAACGTATAAAGTATTATTTAGTAGACAAGACGACTTAATGTTACTAATCCTAAGCTAAGACGTATTTGTCATAAATGACAACGGAAACAAGGCGATACTAATCTAGAGACACATAAAGACGACCATCGTGTGGAAAATTGAGTGACTTGTAATTCAAACTTTTAGCTTCATGTGAACTTCTATCTTGAAATTAAATAATTAATGAAATTACATTTTATCGTGAGACATTAAATCTAGTAAATGAGTATGATATAAAAGATCAAGAACAAAACAAGTAAGGAAGAAAATTATTAGTTAAAAATAAAAATAATAAAATCATTTACGAGGTCCATGAGTTTGGTCCTCATTTTGACCAAGTCCACATGGCTGACATAACAGCTATCTAGCGTCCACAGATGATGATTGGATTAAACCATAATCATTTTTCTAGTACCAAAACTACATTATTTTTTCTATATTTTTCTCCTCAACCATACTTTTGAAATTTCTGTCCTATGTATCTCATTTTTTACAATACTTTTAAAAATCACATCATTCTTAAACATAACCTATATCTTCAATTAAAAGCCATCATTTTCAGGTACATTTTATTATGTCATTTTCAAAGATATTTTTCAACCTAATTGAATTATAAAACTAAAAATTTAATTCCTCCTTGACATCCCCAAGTCACTGACAATTAACTACATGCTGCATTTTTTTCTATATCATTGCATTGATTTTAGTTCATATATATTTTTTATTGTTACAATCTTTTTTAGTCAATGTGTGAAAATAACATATATCATTAATGTTTCTATATGGGTAAGCTTAGACTGGTTCCTAGTGGACAGTCACAATAAATACTTCAATTTAATTTGACCAAGTGTTTGATGTTGTTATGATCCCTCTGTGAATATTTATAAAATTGTATTTAATTTCCTTTTTTTTTTTTTAATCACACACGTCTTTTTATTTGTCTTTAGTGTGTGTAATTATTTTGAAGGGAAAGATTTTGTATCTTTGACCATTAGTAATTAGTATAGGAAATTTAACCCCAGTTTAAGTTAACAGAAATGGAACCATTTATTAATGATGCTTAAACTACTTTAATCACAAGCATATTTTTTGTTTCTTGACCCATTTGATTGGGCTTTTGAATTTAAGGAAATAGTATTGTTAATTTGATGACTAAATTATAAATTTAAGTTCAAAATTTTAATATTGATGTACTCTCTTAATTTTAAAAGATTAAATTATCTTTTCAAATTAGTATACTAATATTATCCATAATTCATGAGTTGGTATAGATGTTGTCTGTTGTGGTTCGTACAAACCCTAGTAAAGAGACACTCCCAAAAGTTTTGAGATATTTTAAGAGATGCTACTACTCATTCAATTTCTTTTAGTACAATACATAACGTTAGATAAGATGAATTATATATTAAAGTATGACTCAAGACTAAATATATTTATTGCAAAATTTTAAATTTAGTGATTAAATTTATAATTTAAACTTTAAAAAGTAATTAAAAATCGCTAAGATAAACCAAATTTAAATGCACCTTAGTTTTCAATACAATTGTAAACCTTCGTTGACCCAAACAAACTCCATCCAAATTTGAACAAGAAAATAGATACATTAACAAAACATCTCACTTGAAGTTTATTTTTTTTAGTTGATATAGTATATGCCTAATTTTAATTTAATTTCTACTGTTTAAAAAATTGTAAAAGTTCATCTTTTATAATTTAATTCATTATTGGATTAGTACCAACTTATCACTTGTCATATTGTTGCAGTAATACTACATCTAAATATATATATATATATATATATGGTATAAATTATAATACTAAGCAGATAGAAGATGAAATTTCTAATCTTAAAAAAACGTATAAACTTAGTGTCCTAGAAAAAAAGGTTAAAAAAACATGTCAACAAAATTATTCATTATTTGCGAATAACATTAAAGATTAAATGAAACCATAAAAACCAAATTCAAACTTTTAAACTTAAAAAATAAACAAAATGAAAGAAAAATAAAACTAAAAAAAAATAGAGGAAAAATGTAAAAGCTGTCATAAGTGGAAAAAAGTGGTGGGGTTTAATATCATATTATAAAAAATTTGGGGGCAAACTTCGAAGAGAGGAAGAGAATTCCCCAAGAACCAACACACAAAAAAGTCCCATTCGAAATTTTCGACCGTTGGGGCCCGTTAGCATAATTTAGTAACGGTCACCATTCAAAAAAAAAATGAAAAAAAAGAAAAGAAAAAAAAAACAATTAACTGAAAAACTCCCCTCATTCACTCTTCGCCTCTGCAACCTTTTTCTCTTCACTTAAAAAGCTCTCGAAGAGGAAGAAGAAGAAGAAGCATCAATGGGCTGTGTCTCTTCAAAACTCTACCGGAAGGACCTTCAGAGGGACATCATTGTCAACAATGGCGGCGAGTATCTCAACCACGTTGTCTCTCTAACATCCAGTACTTACGGCGTTCTCAATCTCGACACCGATCAGAAATCGAATGAGTTGGTTTCAGAGCTGACGAAGAAATCACCGCCTCGTGAAGAACCAGAAGTGATTAACACTTGGGAGTTAATGGACGGCCTAGAAGAAGGAATTCCGATGGCAAATAGGGGCAAAAAAAGCCCTAAACCCAGAGTTTCTCTTCGTGCTTTGGCTGATTTCGATCGAAGAAGTCCGTTGAAGTTCTTTAATCAAATTGGCACTCCGAAGAAGGCGATGAAGTCCGGCGGGAAGGAGAATCGCGGCATCGGACGACTGGATTATACTCCGAAAGAGAATCTGAAAGTGAACAATTCGTCTAAGATTTCGCCCAAATCGGCCCTGAAATTGACCGTTCCGGTTAAGAGTACACCGATTTCAGCCAGAAGACAGAGTTTTGGAAGCGATTCCGGGCTTTTATCGGCTCGGAGAAGGAGTTTGAGTCCGTTATTTGATCCAGAGCTCGTAGCGTCTTACGAGAGACAATTAACAGAAGAAGGAGAACAAATCAAGAGAATAGTTTCAGAGACGCCGAAATCTAGGGCGGCGAGACATTTTCAAGAATCGGAAACCGCCTTAAAACAGTTTGAGGAACGGTGTCCTCCCGGCGGCGAAACCACCGTCGTGATCTACACGACGACACTTCGAGGAATCAGAAAGACATTCGAAGACTGCAACAAGGTTCGTTCGATCATTGAATCCTACGGCATTCACTTGGTGGAGCGAGACGTGTCGATGGATTCTGGTTTCAAAGAGGAGTTGAGGGCGTTAATGGAGAGCAAGGAGGTGAAAGTTCCGGCGATTTTTGTCAAGGGGAGGCTAATCGGAGGAGCGGCGGAGGTGTTGAAAATGGAGGAGGAGGGAAAATTGGGGGTTCTGTTCGAGGGGATTCCGACGGCGGCGGGCGGCGGGTGTGAAGGATGCGGCGGCGTGAGATTTGTGATGTGTGTGGATTGCAATGGAAGCTGTAAGATTTTGGATCAAACAAACAAGAAGACGATCAAATGTGGTGAGTGTAATGAAAATGGGTTGATTCATTGTCCTATTTGTTCTTAAATTTTAATTTGGTAATTTTTCTTTGGAAGAAAAAAAAATTCCCTTTTTTATTTTATATTTTAGTTTTAATTTTAGCGTTGAAAATGGGTTCTAAAGTTAGTTTTTTAGGACCTGTGTTTTGTGGGTTATTGTTTGTATTATTGTTTGATGTAAATTATTAGTGAAACTAATTCATCCCAACATGATGATTTATCATAATTCTAATATTGTTTTTTTTAACGATTCTAATTTTGTTAATCTCTTTCTAATGCAGATTGATTTGTTATACTCTAAATTTGATTTTTTTTCCTTTTTTTTTTTTAAAAAAAAATCTATAACTATCTTGGTTGATGATACATAGTTGCGGTCATGTTTAAGTTTGATTTATTAAATTATTCTACTTGAATTTGTTATCAACATAATAATTTTACACGAAAAGTATATATAATTAATATCATAGTTTTTCTAGTAAAAATGTGCGGTGAAAATTCTGAACTAGAGAGAAAAAAATTTGATGTCTAGATAGAGTTTAAATTACTATAACAAAAGGCATGATGGAGTTTAAAAGATGTTTGTTGTTGATCTGGAACAAAAGTTAGGGGTGTATATAGTCTGGGTTGGGTCGGGTTGAAAGATTTTTGTGGACCAACCCAAAAATTCGGGATGTAATAATAAACCCTATTAGTTCTTTTTTGGAGGACAACCCAACCCAACCCAAAATTTTTGGGTTGGGTCGGGTTGGGTCACCGGTTCTTTTTTTTTTTTTTAATTTGACTGTTTTTTTAACTTTTATTTATATATATATATATGTGTGTGTATGGGTCGGGTTGGCCCCACCCTAAAATGGGGTAACCCGAGATTTAACCCGAATTTAATATTTTTTTAACATTTTTAACCTAATCTAACCCAAAATAAAATCTAACCCAATCCAATCTTTGTGGTTTGGATTGGGTAATCTGAGTTGGTCGGGTTATTGAGTTTTTTGAACACCCTATAACAGATATATCAAAAGAGTGAGGAAGATTTATACAATAAAACTTAAAACTTCTTATTTCACTTTCTAGATGATAGTATCCAAATACAATTCAATTACCAGTGTTTTTTTAGAAATAAACTCCCAAACAAAAATTTACTAAATTCATTAATCATTTGATTAAAATAAATGAAAGCAATAAATTGATTTGGGGTAAGTTACCAAATAGCTTTCATTTCAATTGTCGCTCCATTTGATATAAGTAATTTTTAAAAGTAATCACATGCATGTTATGACTTTGAATTTTAATTGTTCACATTTTTATTATCATAATTATTTTCATATACTTATCGTTATCGTGCTTATTTGAGTTTTAAGAATTCAAATTTCAACTTCTAAAAGTACAAATAATTAATTAGGCCAACAAAGCGAGTAGCTACGAAATTTGTGATTCGAATCATCTCATCCCTATTTTAGGAAGGATAAAATGATGATTAAAGAAGTTAGGTTCTCTCTCCAACATGACACTCTTAATTATATTTCTTACATTAATGCAAAAATACAATAAGGAAAAATAGAAATTTAAATTTAAAATTTAACCCTAAACCAAACTGAAGTATGCACCTTTCATTATTCATAGAAAATCAAACTTAAAAAGAGAATCATAGCATTCTATTTATAAATTATAATTGCATGTTTGCTTATCGCAAATTCATCAACTTCTAACGAACTTACCCTTTTCTTTTTAATTCTCAATGAAATTGAGATGGTGCATACCCTTTTTTTTTTTTTTTTTTTTGGTTAAAACGATAATAATTTTATTTTGCGAGTGTTTAGTTATGATTACAATATTATTTTTATAACCAACCCAAACATAGTTTATTTGATTTCAAAAGAAACTTACTAAACATCTAGTTATTAATTTCATTGTAACGTAAAAACAGTAGGTTAAATGTAAATATCAAATTACCAAAAGGAAATAGAAAAACGAATTAGATTATAACTTTGTAGGCATATTACTCCCTAGGTTCTTTTTCATAACATTGAGCTTCAAATAAAAAGATTATAATTTGCGACTATAAAACACACACAAATATAGTTACACGATACAAATACGATCGGATACGGTGATTCGTCAATTTCTAAAAAATTAAGATACAGATACATCTAAGAATGCGTCATTTTTTAATATATATATTTCTAAAAAAATAAGGATATTGTTACGTTGAAGATACATTTTTTTTCTTTAGAAAATCTAGGATATAGATTAATTTAGCATACAAGTTAATAACAATAGTACAAAATAGAATACAAACATTGAAATACAATATAAGAAAAGCAACATCCAAAATGTTGAAGTACAATAATTAATAAAATGCAATAGAAAAGTGATTCATATTGCAAAGAAGAAAAAGATGAGAGGGAGAAGTATAAAGATAAACGAAGAACTTATTATTGAAGATATCCAAATGGTTTATATTTTAGTGGATTTTGTGAGGACTCAAATGTGAAAATGAAAATTGGATGATTCTAGTCTAGAGTTTGGTCTATTATTTTTTTTTCTTTTAGTTTTGGACTCGAGTAGCGAGCTTCTTAAATATATTGCTTAATTTTAGATTGAGAAAAATTAGATGAGTTACTTGTCTTTTTTCTTAAAAAAAAAAATATGCATAAAAATAGATACATCAAATCGCGTGTCAGATACATATCTGAAAAGTATATGAAAGTATTGGTATCTGATACATGTCTAATACTGAATATTTGCCTCACATGAAGTATCTGTGCTTCATAGGTTTGCGATCAGTTATCTAAATTCAAAACGTATGGTGTCTATAAACTATGACAAGGAAATAGCATTTTGAAATTCGGTTTGCAGTTTATTTGCATTCACAGAGGTTTATACTTCATAACAACCTAAAAAGACTACAACAAAACTGATTAAAATAGATCTGTGATGAATATTTTGAAGCAATGTTCATTCTAGTATATTCTAATACAAACATATATTCTAATACAAACATACATTGCATATTCAATTTCTATATATTCCTTACCTGAAAAGTTCAATACCAAATGAACGGTAAATCTCGGACGCTTCTGAAGAACATGAAGAAAATATTGGCGACTTAGTGTGCCACGAGAGGGGAAGTTAGAGCATGAGCTTTCTTGCTAAAGAATGACTGGCTTGAAAATCAGATAAACAAGTGTTTGAACTCTCCATTAGCAAGCTGACATAGTTGATTGAAGGTAGATGTATCTGGAAACAGGGTTAAAGAAAGAATTCAGAATGCTAGTTGTTTTGATAATAGTTTATAGAAGTTCAATAACACATCCAATCTCAAAGAATGATGGAAGTATAATCCAAAGAGGATTATTCTATAAGCAACTTATGCTTAAATAATTGGCATATCTCATTTTCAGGCTCCTCATCAAAGGAGAAGAATATTTAAAACATTATGGGTAACAAACTCTGAAGAATACATGGGCTAACTTGGGTGGATTGATGAGATAATGATAGAACCCGAATTATATATTCCCTGTTTCGGCAAAATATCGAGGGAGTTCGAGATCTCCCCCTTCTTATGCTCAAAAGAACTAAACAAATATGTCAAAAGATAATAAAATACTCCCTACCTCAGCCTACTTAACGCCCCTTTCCCAGCTAACAGAATTTTCTTAAGAGCCCACAAAATCAAACGCACTCACACCCACATATAACCCGTTTTTTCACTCCTCACCAATTACATCATTTGGTATATTCTTTCTCTTATTTCTACATGTATAGACCTTGGTGACTGGGGTTCGATCAGATAATTGTATGGTTGAACCAAATTTTGGGTCCAAACTAGAATCTACTCCACTTTATAAAAAGTTTTTTGACCTTTTGTTTGTGCCGTCATCAACGAAAATTGTTGAAATGACCTTATTGTACATTTATATTAGGCTCGACTCTCAGTCTCGCTAGTATTCTTATTTTCAATTCTTACTCTTGACTCTCGCTACTCTTGTTATTCACTTCCTTTTAATTAGAAAAGAAAAAAAAGAAAAGAAAAGTAAAGAAAAGAAAGAGAGAGAGAGAGAGTACAAGAGCAAGAGAAAATTGAGAGTGAGGAGAGTGAAGGGAGTGAGAAAACCTAAAACCTAAGGAACAAAAGGAGCGAGAGAGAGATCCAACTCCCGTGCACAATGTTCCATTTTGATAATTTCACATTCATATGACGTAAGCAAAAGGTTTTTTTTGCTTAAAAAACGCGTGAATTTAGTTTCAACTAAATACAAAATTAATGTCAAATACCTAATGTCCAATTCCCAGCTTATAATTCACTATTGAGATAAAACTGCAAAGGCAAAATCCGGATTCCAAACTTATGATCTAGACAAGTTATGCTAAAAAATTGCAAATGCCAGATTTAGCTAAGCTCTTTAAGAAAATATCTATTCAAGACTCAACATTGCTTTCGCCAAAATCAATGATCAGCTGAAAACACAATTAGTGATCCTCTTTGGCTAATTAAAACATAAATATTGGCACTATACAGCTCCAAATGTCATTTTAGCATAGGGATAACCAAAGAAGAGAGCATACCAAATGAATCACCAAAATTGGTCCACACATCAGCTCGTATGGACTTGTCAGTATCAGCAATTCCAATCACCTCAACAAACTTCGAAAGAGGAAAGGGTGGGGAACCTTTGACAGTAATCTGGTTGTCATCTGTTGATTTACCGAATATGACTCCGTTGCCTTCAGACAGTACCTGAATCACGGCCCGAACTCTTCTTCCAACATACAGTCGTAAAAGCTCAGCATTGACAAAAACTGAAGGGTTTGATGTATCCATCTACAGTAAACACCAAGAACAAGAAGAACATATTTCAGAAAGTACAGACATCTAGTAAAAAGAAAACTAACTTGTTCCACCATGTTAGCAATGCTAGAAACTGTTTGCCTGTTTGGCATGAACACCAAATCAATAAAAATTTCGTGGTGGCGTCTATATAACTAGCAGACAGCATTTCACAAGTACTTTTCTTCCTCATTACAAAAATCCAACGTGGGGAGATCCAAGCAATTACTTCTGGCATTTGTACTCAAAACCATTTGCTACATACCAAAAATGTTTATCAGATATTAGATCAGGAAATTTTGACAACGAGTGTTCATGCCACTTTGTATTGACTCAACTATTCTAACGAGACAACCATGTGACCACTCGAAGGATTTTAAATCCTAGGTAGGTGGCTCCATTCCCTCTAAGCTCTAGACTAGGGCAACCCATGTGTTTGAAAGAAAAATAATTATAACAATAAGAATATGCATAATGATCACTGTGGTTTAGCTCTTATTTTAGCTTCGCTAATGTTAAAAAATTATCCACTTACTACTATGTTCTAACTTCTAATTCTCTACTTTCTTAAAAGGACCAAAGCAGGAACCCAGGCCATAATCAGAAAATCGAATTCGATCAAATCTAGACGTAATTTGACGCCAAACAATCATATCTATATTCCATTGGTTACAGACAGGACGAGACAACGAAAGAGTGGGAAGAATTTCATCGTGAACTTCAATCTAAGGAACTGAATCAAACAAGGGGAAGAAAATTGCAAAACATGAACGGAGAATCTAGAGAGAACTGAAGAACTACACTACCTGATTGAGCGATCGGAGAGTTCACCGGAAATGGCAATCGAATCGATCGAACAACGAGAGACAGAGGAAAAAGAGCGCGCAGGTTTTTTAAAATCGGCAAAATTGAAGTTTTGACTTGATACGAAATGAGAAGAAAGGGATTTATAGAGATCATCTTCTTCATCCGACGGTCAATGCGGGCTCACAATAGCAATCAACGAACAGTATCATTTTCAGATTTTCATATACGTTTTTTCTTTAAATTTCTTTTATATTATAAATTATGAATATTGGATAAATTATTTAATCGTCAATTTCGTACCTTTTCCAGACTTTACTTTAACTATACCCAAAATGATCCCAAGGAAAAAGGAAAAATAAAAACTAAGCAAAAAAAAAGATTTTTTTTTTAAAGTTAAAAAGTATGTTGTGAATTAGTAAAAATTGATAAACATTTATGTAAGTCTAGTTTTTAGGGGAATTATCAAATATAGAAGAACTAGGATAAATAATTCTAGCAAATAGCAAAATTTATAAAAAGCCCGAAACGAAATATATGTTTAAGCACAGACAAGGTAAAATGTCAATAAAGCCCACACAAAAACGAAGCCCTAAACACGCTACCCACGATTAATGAAACCAAAATCGGCTCGACCCGCGATTAATCGTCTGACCCATGTGTCTTCAATGAAACTGCTAACGTTCTTCTCATACGATTTCTACTCCTTTTCCTTCTGCTTCTTCTCATTCTTCTCCTTCTTTTCCTTTCAATATCAATCCTCCTTTCATTTCAACATTCATCACCACCGACCCACTTGATTCTACTTGTTTATTCCTTTCTAATAGACAATGATAGACTACTTATTAGGATGTATGCTCTAAAACCTCGTTGTTATATGTTATTTGAAATAATAGTTGATTATTTTATATATGCAATTATCCATTAAAGAAAGATCCAAGGTTATTTTATGTAACTTAAACATGTATGTGGTCGACATATAAAGGTGAATCATGTTTAAATAATAACCTAAATGGTTTATAGTATATGGATAAGGTTGGTTGCCTTATCCTGGTGACAATACAAATACAATCCACTTTGTAATTGTATTGTTACAAAAGTTATAAAGTATTACAAATAATTTGATCCTAATCGTTCATGTGGAAACATGCGAGTAGGGTATCCTATATAAAAAGTTTGTATAAGACTAGACTGCGAAATGATTAATCTCTTTTATAACACGGTTGATGGAAGAGATTAACATTTCATAAGATGGCCATCGATGATTCGACCTTAATCTTAAGTGAGTTGTGGGTGAGAGTGGCCAAATTCTTTGACTCAATAAGCATACTCTTTTGGGGATTTGTCCGAGTACGGAGCTGGGAACATAGCTACACAAGATGGAATTCGCTCCTTCCCGTCTTTATGGTAAGTAGATGAATTTCTCCCTTAAGTGCTGACTCCAAGTCATGAATAATGGGTCCCTCCCTCTTACTGGCCCAAGAGTGTTTTGTTTATGGTATGACCATAAACAGGTTGTTTATTAGAGGATCAGTGAGACTTAAGAAGTTAGATGTAATTATAAAAGTAAAATGGTAATTTGACCTAATTGTAATTACAAGCGATTCGTGAATGGTCAACTTACTATTGATTGTTATATCCATCGATACAGAAATATATCTACGATGCGCAGAGTGCAGTTGTGGGTCTATAGTGGAGTGCCATGAATGTTGGTTAATTTAATTAAAGAGTTTAGGAGCTTCTAATCTGTAGATCCACTAGGTCTTCTTGCTAGCAGATAAAACAAGGAATAAATGGGTTTGGAATAATTTGAATTGTTCAAATTATTTAAGGGAAACAAAGATATAATTTATATTAATGTAATTAATATAAAGTATAATGTATATTGATATATTATAATATATAGTTAATTATAAATATGATTTATAATTAATACTATGAGAGAAATAAATATTTGAATAAGATTCAAATTAATATAATATATATAGATATATTATAAAATAAAGTTAATTTTGAATGAAATTCAAAATTATACATTATTATATAAGAGTAATGTATTTGAGTAAGATTCAAATATTAATTGTATAAATGGAATTCATATAATTATTATGTGTTATAATGAATGAGATTCATATTAAATCTATACATTACGTGGGAGATATATATTTGAATAATATTCAAATATTAAATTAATATGAATAAGATTTATAGTAAAACTATAGGTTAAAACTAATATGGATGAGATTCATATTAAAAACATACATTATATGTGAGAAGATATTATTCGAATATGATTGAAATTAAATTAAATATATGATATTTAATTATTAATTAATTAATATTATTATTTAATTATTAGATAAGAATTAAAAAAACCTCCCTTGGAGTTATTCTACGCATAATGAGGGGAATTATAGCTCTCTTTCCATAAATCATCTTTCTCAATCGATTTAAAAAATGTTACAGAACAACAATTCTCTCAACATGAAAAGAAACTCTAAAAAATCTCTCTGATGTGGTGATTTTGTGTTGCACGTGTATGTGGTCATGTTATAATATTAACACGACTTGTAAGGCCAAGTATCATCCTCTGGGATCAAATTAACAGTTATTGTTTAGCTATCTTAGAATTGTGTCAATTTTAGCTAAAGAATCAAAATTGAGTTCGAATTTGTGTTTTTTATAAAGCAATAAAAGTATTTTGGAAATCTGAAATAAGAGTGTTGTTCTAGGGTGTTGAATCTGTTAACTACTTCATTAGATCTACTCTAGTCAATTCATAGAATCATGTAAAAACATTATGCCTAAGTTTAGAAACTTAATTTAAAATTACTTTCTCTAAAAAATAACTTATTCTCATGCAACTTAATTGATAATTAAATTTTTTGAAATCAAATTAAGAAACAAGGTGTTAGGAATCGTTATCAATAACTTTCACCATAATCTAGCTATTTGAATGAAAAAATAATAATAATTTAATGACATAAATCCCATAAAGCATCCAATCTCTCAATTAAACATTCAACCTAATAATCATTGATGACCAAATCGATAAGAAAGAAACACAATATCATTAAAAAGCTATGAGTTTAACAAACATCCATGAAAAGAACTAAACTTAATATAAATTCATAGCTTGCACAACATATTTTCTTACATCAATTCAAGCATAAGATTTAGAGAAAGAAAATGGAACTGAAGACTAATCCTCTTGAAGACTCCTTTGATCTCTTGAATCCTCCAAACTCGCCTTGATCCTCACCACGGGAACTCGAACGACCTTCAAAATATCTCTCAATTCTCCAACTTTTCAACATAAACTCTCTCATTGGGTCTCAAATTAGGTCAGAATTTTCGTCCCCTCTCCTTTAAAGTATCAAAGAGCATCCAAATATATAGAGGAAGCAAACTTGGAGCCTAAGATTTTTTCAAAAATGTGGGATTTTTAAGGAAAAGCAGCACTGCGACACTCAAAAATGTGGGTCTCAAATTAGGTAGGGTTTGATGCTTGTTGTAGCGTAAGGCTATTTTGACCATAGCATATCGACGATGCATTTTAATCGCAACTACTGCCTTCAAGCGTAAAGGGTTGAGCATAGCAATGCTCCCTGCTACACTACTTCGGATGTGCGCGGACCTCTTTAGTCAAGCTTCGTGGCATTGCAATGTTAAGCTATGGCGTTGCAAGCTCCAATAAGAGTACCTACTGTTTTTCTACGTAAAGGAGCAGTGTTGCAATGCTATGCATTACGCTGCCCTGTCCTTTGATTGTTAGAAATTTTCTCTCTTCTCTTCACTCTCTTTGATCGATTGTTCAATTTTGACTTCTTTAAGACATAATTTGGTCTTTTTGCTCATTTCAAGTATAATTCAATTCTCAATCATAATTCTGAAGGTCACTAGCAAACACGTCAAATCTTATAAAAAAAAAACCATCCTAAATCTAAGGCAAATAACATACACTTTTTTTATGTGTATTTCACCACCTCAAACTTAAGATTTTGCTAGTCTCGAGTAAAGATAAAACAAGATAATAGATGTGCTAATGACTCATGCCTTAAAGAATAGCTAGCTAAAGGCTCAAGTAGAAACAATCAAACAAGTCTATCATTATGCTCATTCGTGGCCAAATCTCATCATCTTCCATATGTGTGTGTGCAAGTCACGTTTAATATAAAACGCAATGACTGACATTAGGTTTAATTTAGCCTCTCTAGTTTCCCCCTTACTCTAGCTCAAGCACCAATGATTAAGCATCCAGAAAACTCAATAAGATAATATATCAACTAAAGAGCCTGAAATTCACATTCTCAAGGACGTCCTAAACTTGCATTCTTTTACCTAGGGGCACTAGCTTTCACACATTCACCGTAGGGAACCGTAACTAGTCAATTCCCAGGTGTCCTTACTGATCATAGCAAAGGCAACTCTTTTTACCCATATGCATGCATACACATTACGAGTTAATATTTTTCTCTCTTTTTTCATTTTTTTTCCAAATGAAGTTCTTCTTAGCTCATTCTTTTTTGCACAATTTTTTTCAACAAGAAAATACAATTTTTTCCTCTTCCATAGTATAACATTACCAACCATCATGAAAAACACTCTCTAACTGGTGGGGCCTATCGAGGTGACAATCAAATTAACTCAAATTAACTCTTTATTCAGTCAAAGTGATTACGTGCTCAAAATATGGGAGACTCAAAGAGTGACATAAATAGATCATACTTCAAGATATTGCTATCCTATTTCCACTATAAGTCATCCAACATGTATATTCAAGTTTCACTATTGACAATCAACATCAAAAGTACACAACAAAGAACTCTCAAAAGCTCAAAAATTAAAATTTTCTCCAAATTTTCAAAAAGAAATTAACATGATATTATCAATAAAATCAAATTAGCATGCACAACATGACAAAAAAATACACAAAAGTATGAATGACCTCCCCCTTCCCCCCAAACTTAAAAAATATGCATTGTCCTCAATGCATGTCAAAAATAAAAATACAAGTCTAGGAGTGTATAAGAGTCTATCGAATAGGTTAGCAGAATGAGTATTTTCTTGTTAGATAATGATCCTGAAGAATATGAAAGCTAATGAGTGACTTCATTATTTTTTTAAAATAAAGAATTTTAAAAACTAAAGACAAGGAAACAAAAAGAAAGCAATTAAAAACTTGGATTGCCTCCCAATAAGCGCTTGGTTTAACGTTTCTAGCTAGACGGAGCTTATTAATCATGCCAGATCCTATAGTGGTTTTGTCATGTGAATTCTAGAACATTCTATAATAAAAAGTTTTTTTCCATTGGCATTTACAAAAACAATCATCATTTAGTTTAACACTATCAGTAAATACATGATGCATCTTTTCTTTATCATTCAAATCAACAACTCCTTTGTGAACATACTCAATAAAATTCAATGTATCATCTTTAGGAGATCTCACAGGACTAATCACATTTTCTCTAACACATACTCCATCTTAAAATTAGATTTTAAAGGCATACAATCATTAGAAGTATTAACAAAAGTAGAGGCATGATTCTTATCACGATGCTTTTCTAATTTTTCACTTCCTAATTTAGCATCACATTCATTATCCACTGTATAATCTTTTCCTATCACCTTAGAAGAAGAATCCATATTCAAAGAACATTCACTAGAAGAAGGGAAAGTAGTAAAATACTTATTGTCTCATGAAGCTCATCAATTACCTCCATTTCAGATGCTTAAGAGTTTTATATAGATCAAATTTTATCTCTTCATCATTGAATCTAAAGGTTAGCTTACCATCTTACACATCAATGAGAACCCTACTAGTAGCCAAGAATGGTCTTCCAAGCATTATTGGAATGTCGGCATCTTCTTCCATGTCAAGCACCACAAAATCCACCGAAAATATAAACTTGTCTACTTTAACCAACACATCCTCTACAAGTGATGGTGTTCGTGAATTCCATCCCAAGAAGAATGATTTTTTTTCATCTGAGTCCTTAACGAGAGTAAGTGACAATTTTCATTCTCCGTAAGATTAAATTCCCAAAAAGGTAAAGCATGTTTAAACTAATTTATATAGTAGGTTGAAGTTTTTTATATCTATGTTTTATACTGTATGTTTTACCAGTGTACTGGTATTTCGATTCTAAATTAATTTCAAGTTAGGTTTTGGTGTTGGGTTTTATGCACTAAAACTCATAGATAGTGAATGTAATTAAATGACCATTATTAATAAATAGTTATTAATGTTTTTTTTTTTATCAATAAACGGTAATGATATTTTATTTAAATTTGTCTTATTAACCCTAATATCCAATAAACTAACATCCTAGACTGTCTTATAAGTCTTGAACTGTATGTAGAGACATATAGGGATCAATGCTCAAGATACAGCTTGAAGGGTCTATAGTATAGGGATAAGGTTAAGTACCTTATCCTGTTAATACTATGGATACAACCCACTTTGTATTTTATAAAAAAGAAGTGATCCAACGCGTTCGTGTAGGAGACACGCAAGTGGAGGTATCATGTGCAATGAGTTTGCACAAGATTGAATGGTGAAATAGTAACTACTAGATGTAACTTCATTGACTAGTTAGGTTTCTATTTCAATAGGATGACCTAGGCAACTTAGTCTTACTCCTGAGTATATTATAAACTTCTATTCACAAGGGATTGTCCTTTGATTTGTATGGGTGAGAGTGGTCAGTACGTCGACTCAATATGCCTACCATTTTGGGGATAGGACCGAGTGGGTAGTTAGGAACATAATCATACAAGATGGATTTCACTCCTTCCTGACTTCAGAATAAGTAGATGAGTGTTCCCTTAAGTGATGTCTCTGGAACTTGAACAAAGGGCCCTACCCTCTCATTGGCACGAGAGGGATTTCTGTTTAATGGTTGGACCATAAACAGGTTGTTCGTTAGAAGAGCACTAATACTTAAGGATGTAGAGGTAGCCCAGAAGTAAAATGGTAATTTTACCAAGTTGGTGTTACGAACACTCGTGAAGGACTAACTTGCTGTTACTGGTATGTATCCGTGGACACTGAAATATATCTGTAGTGAGAAGAGTGTAGTTGTGAGTCTTTAGTGGAGTGTATCACAGTTAACGAATATTGATTAATTTGGTTAATGAGTTTAGCCAATTAATCTCACATCATTGGAACTTTTGATCTGCATGTCTATTAGGTCTCATTCCTAGCTTGTAAAGGGTATTGAGGTAATTTGCCATTAAATTGAATTTGAAATGTTCAAATTCAGAATTGAAAATTTTTTAATGTATGTTGATACATTTTAATATAAAGTTTAATTTTAGACTATTATTAATTTTGTATATGATTCAAAATTAATAAATGAGAGAATGAAATATTTAAAAGGGGTTCAAGTATAAATTTAATATCAATAAGATTCATATTGAAAATTATAGGTTAAAAATAATGTGCATTGGATGTGCATTAAAATTATAGGTTAAATTAGAGAAATATTTTTTAATATGATTCAAATGGAAAATTAAATTAAATATGTGATCTTTAATTAGATGATTAATTAATTGAAGAATTAATTAATTATTTAATTTAATTTAATTTAATTGATTAAATCAAAACTATAGGTTAAAATGGGTTGTTTTCAAATATAGAAAAATAAACCAAAATATTTATAAAATATAACAAAATTTTAGAACTATCAATGATAGACGTTAATAGATATTAATAGACTTCTATCAGTGTCTATCAGTTGCATTGATAGATACAGATAGAAGTCTATCAGTGTCTATCAGCATCTATCATTGATAGTTCTAAAATTTTGCTATATCTTGTAAATATTTTCAACAGTTTTATTATTTTAAATAATTTCTCTAAAATTAATGTACATTAGATGCACATTAAAACTATAGGTTAAAATGATCATTTAATTATGATTTAAATGATCATTTAATTAACATGATTTAATTAATTTAATTTAAATAAATTAATTCCCCATTTTAGGGAAGTTATGAGAAAACGTGGGCTCTCTGTGTGTGTTTTCTTCTTCCTAAGATAAGAAAGAAAAATCGTCATATGATATTCCCAAATCCTAAAAGAGAATACCACAAATCTCCATAGCCTTAATTCATGTGAGAATAGGCAGGTTTCCAAGTAGTGGTGCCCAATTCCATTCCAACAGAGAAAATCTACAGAATTGTCAAAAGGTTTGCAAGGTATGGTTTCTTCCCTTGTATAATTAATCTTTTTGGGAATTGCATGCTTAATCGATATTATTTTTTATTCTAATGCAAAATTGTTTTGGTTTTAAATACCAATTTTTTAAAAAATGAAATGGTTTTGGCTTCTGTTGTACCTTAGCGTTTTCATCCCTTCACTTGGTTCTTCCATTGCATTAAGGCTTTTATCCCTACAATTAGTAGCCGAGCATCTCATTTAATTAATTTAGAAATTTCAAAATTTGCACTGTTTGGTGGGTTAAATAGCATTATGGAATGTTGTTTGCGAATGAATGTTTACGGTATAATTTGGCCTTAGATTTACTTGTTTTGATTTGATCAATCTGTAAAGGCCCCTACATTTCTTTGGGTGTTTTATAATGTAAATCAAGTCTTTTTATAAGTTCGTGTCTAGAATCAAGGTTGTTGATGATGAAGATCAAGATCATTTTTGGCCGAAAACGAAAGAATAGCCGCAAGTCTGCTCAAATCTACTTCCAGACATCACCGATTTCATGAGGGTTTGCAAATTGCATGGTTCAGGTTGGTTCATGGTCCGGTTCGGGTGGTTCAAGCTGGTGGGGTCCGGTTTTGTGTTGGGTTGGCTTGGTTCGCAATTTTGGGGTCCGGTTCGAAGCTGTTTGGATCAGTTCAAGTTGATCTAGTTTGGTTCTGGAGTGGCGGGATTTTTTTTATACATTTTGCAAAATTGATGTAATTTATTGTTTTATTTTATCCTAGGGACCAAAATTCCCGGCCTATTTTCTATTTAAATGCTTTGTGCATGTCATTTAGATAAATCACACCATAGGTTAAGCGTGATCATGCATTTTAATATATTGTAAGAGTTATAATGTATGTTATTAATGCCTGATATATAATTTCATGAGTTATTTAATATATTTTGTTTTGTTAAATATATGAAATTACAAAAGCATGTTGCATGAAATTACTTAGGTAAATATAAAGAGTTATATTTATTAATGTTTTGTGTAGTTATATTTATTAATGTTTTGTGTATGCTTGTTAGATTTTCATGAATTGATTGATATAAGTGTCATATTAATAAAGTTGAAAATTAATTTGCATTTAGCATGACACATCCATAGAATAATATAATTATTATATTAACGTCATGAAATGCATGTAATATGGTTTTCTAATTAATTAGAATTTGATTGTTAATTAATTAAACCATAGAAAGCATGATTATAGGGTTAATTATTAAATTTTATACTAGTTATGAAATTAATGATTAGTAATCGTCAACCTATAATAAAAAGTTCCGTGCAAACATAGGATCTTAGGGAATTGAAATTAATTTTAACATGTCTAAAATTAATTTAAACTTAAGATCACATTAATTCTAATAAGATTATAATTAAGTCTTGCTTAGTTTTTAAATAGATTTAAATCATGACTAAGTACGATAAATAGGACTTAAGGTTGTAAAGGAACTCTATCAATGAAATTCTATCTAGGTTGAAGGTACTTAAGATGACGATTTATGGAACACCTCTTACCTGGAAACTCACCCAGAACTTGAGTTGAATTAACCTTATCTTGTTAGCATACAATGCCACTAGGTTAATTAAAAGATTTAATTCACCTAGAACATTAGAGTAAATACTTTATTATAAGAGTTATAATAGGCATAGATTTTGATAGATTCATTAGCTGGAATTTTAACTAAGTATAATAAAACCGTAAAACGATAGAACACTTTAGTGGGAGAAAAATGGTATATGTGATATATCAATTTTTAGCTCTTGTGTCCCCAAGAGTTCACACGTGAGATCCATGCTCGGCTTCATGTCGCCCTGGGTGCAACCTCCCTTCGGAAAGTGTTTCCATGGGTCAATAACAAAGTGAATAGGGAAAGTGTTCATAGTAAATGGGAGAAGGACGCGTGTCAACATACTCTACAGTCTCCTTCATTAGGTTGCACCACGAGATTCCTATGATCCGCCTGCATGTCGTCCTAGAGCGACCACCTATTCGGAGGACCTGATCATAGGATTCGAAACAATGCAAACTCTAGTAATGGATAAAGTTTCTTAAGTTAATCTTCAACAGTTGTCTTTCCTTATGGTAGCTTGTTGAAGCGTGTCTTTGGGATCCGAAAATGGTAGGATCACACATAAAAGATGAATTAAGCTAGTTAATGAATCCTTGGCTAAAAAACGGTAGCTAAGAACTATAGGAATAAGAGTTATTCTGGTATTAGTAATTAGCTAAAAATATCTCAATTTAGGGAAGGGTTAGCTAACACCCTTCGGTGGTTATTGCTCTAAACCTCAGAAGTATCGTTACAAAAACTAAATCAATAGTTTAATTAGGGTCCTTTGATTGTTTGTTTTTGCTGAATTGATTGTATGCTTGTACTTTGTGTAATGGGTTAAGGCAAAGATAACTAATGCGGTCAATTGTTTGTTATTCTTTTCAACATGTCTTCCTCAATTATATTTTTGCTAAAGAACAAAAAATTAACCGGTGAAAGCTATGTGACATGGAAATCTAACTTGAATACGATTCTAGTTATAGATGATTTATGGTTCGTCTTAACGGAGGAGTGTCCTCCAATCCCTGCTCGAAATGCATCCCAAGCGATGAGGGATGCTCATGACCGCTGGACAAAGGCCAATGACAAGGCTCGAGTCTACATCTTGGTAAGTTTGTCTGACGTTCTTACTAAGAAGCACGAGAGTGACCATTGAGTCCCTCATCATCTGGTTCTAAGAAGATTCATAAGAAGAAATGAGGAAAGTGGAAGACTCTCGCTGCTAGAAAAGGCAAAGAAAAGGCCAAAGTGGCCGACAAGAGCAAGTGTTTCTGTTGCAATATGGATGGTCAATGGAAACGTAATTTCCCCAAGTACCTCACTGAGAAGAAGAAAGAAAAGGAAGGTAAATATGATTTACTGGTTCTAGAAACTTATTTAGTGAAAAATTACCATAATGCTTGGATACATGATTTGAGAGCCACTGATCATTTTTTTTCTTCTTTACAGGAAATTAGTTCCTTCCAGTAGCTCGAGAATGGTGAAATAATGCTCAAGGTTGAAACGAGAGACGCCATTTCAGCTCGTGCAGTGAGAGCTGCGAAGTTGTTTTTTGGAAATAGATATTTGTTTTGAGAAAACTTATATATTATTCCTAAAATTAAAAGGAACCTTGTATTTGTTTCATGTTTAATTGAACAGATATACTCAATTTTCTTTTCTATTAATGAAACGATCATTATGAAAAATGGTGTACTTGTTTGTTAACCTAAATTAGAAACAACTTGTATGTTTTAAGACCAACTTAAGCAAAAGCACTTTTAAATCATGAAATATTTAAAATTGCTAATACTTAAATAAAAAGGCAAAGAATTTCTCCAAGTAACAATATTATCTATTTTTGTGAATCTTGTCCGGAGGGAAAGATGACTAAAAGACCTTTTAGTTGAAAAGGTTATAGAGCCAAAGAACCCTAAGGGCTTGTACACTCGAATCTTTGTGGTCCAATGAGTGTAAAAGCTCGAGGTACAGGTGAGTAGGGATGGCCAAAAAACCCAACCGAAAGACCGAAATTAGCCGAACCGAGGGTTGAAGGCTGGTTTATTCAAAAAAATCGGTCGGGGTTGGTTTTCTCAAAATGTAGTTAAAAACTGAACCGACCTCGACCGACTATAACACCGAACCGCCTGACCCATGACCGATAATAATTAATATTATATAATTATTATAATTTATGAAATTTATTAATTATAATATACTTTTATTATAAATAATAAAATTCAAATATCTAAAATATATTTTTTTATGTTATTAATATATCAAATCAAACTAAATTAATAATTATTACTTTTTTCACTTTTCCCAATTTCTCTACCTCTAAAGTCCAAAGGCCTTGTCTTTTCATTTTCCATTCTATTTTCTTCTTCTCTTCTTCTTCAATCTTCCTTCCTTGTTTGGTGTTCTTCTTCTTCACCTTCCTCAACAAGTGCACACACCTTCTTTAATCTTCATAGTGCTTCCTTCGACCACGCACAACAGTCTTCATTGGTGCCTCCTCCTCACAGCCATGTTTGTTTTCCTTTTTCTTTCTATTTTTTTCTTAAGCACATCAATCTTCATAGTCGGCTACACACAGAAGCTATTTTTTGTTCTATTTTTTTCAAGATTTGTTTGCATTTTTTGTTTATGTTTGTATGTATATCCAAAAGTTTTTTTTTGGGTAAGTTTTCATATTATTTTTTTTTCCAGTTTTTTGCTTCAATTTTTGGTAATCTAATAGTGGAGATATGTAAGTTTATAACATTCAAATGAATGCTAATAGTGGAAATATAATCCAACCTTCAAGTTAGAATTTAAAAAGTTTTGATTTTTTTTCTCAATTTTTACTTTAATTTTTGGTAATCTAATGGTGGAGATATGTAAGTTTGAATAATTCAAGTGAATGCTAATAGTGGAAATACAATCCAACCTTTAATTTAGAATTTTAAAAGTTTTGATTTTATTTTTTTTTTTGTAAGTTTTCATTTTTTTAAAAAAAAATTGCTTTATTTTTTGGTAAACTAATAGTGGATATATGTAAGTTTGTAACATTCAAGTGAATGCTTATAGTAGAAATATAATTCAACTTTTAAGTTAGAATTTTCGGTTTTTTTGTGTGAATTTAAAAAGTTTATATTATGATTTTTATGAAAAAGGAAAAGGAAAAAGCTATCGATCCAACAGAAAAGATAGACGATGAGTCAACCGTCAATGTTGATGGAGATGAAGAAGTCACTGAGAATCCAACAAAAAGGTGTAAAAACAATAAAACATCCATAGTTTGGGAACATTTTGAGTGTTTGAAAGGTGATCCTAATAACCCTTATGCTAGGTGTAAATATTGTGAAGCTACTTATGCATGTCATTCAATGCATAATGGTGCTGGGATGATGAATAATCACTTAGATATTTCTAAGAAATACCCATACCAAACGAAGAGACATCCAATACAAAAGACCTTAGCTTTCAAACCTAAAGAAGAAGGTGTTAGGGATGGTCCTTTAGAACTTGTATGTGAATCATTTAGTTCAAAAATTTGTTGTGAAGCTTTGGCTAAAATGATAATTATAGATGAATTGTCTTCCAACGTCGTAGAGAAGAAAGGTTTTAAGGGATTTATCTGTAAATTAACATGTTCCTTACATCTTTTGTAGAAGAATCTTCTCCATCATTCAACGCATGGCTATTTCTCCGCATGAGTTCTAAGTACTAACAAAATTGACATTCTGCTCATAGGTCTTTTCTTGTTATCTTTTATGCGTTATCCTTCTGAAATTCTCCTTTGCCCGCTTTCTTTCTTATGCATTGATAATGAAGGATCTCATATCTAAGAGTTCCATGAGCGCGTTCGGATCGTTCTGGTCTCATCGTGACTGAAATACATATTATACATTCAAAACATACAGTTATGGAAACAAACACTAATTATCGGCATGCTATGAACAAGAAAATAACAAGGGAAAGAGTACCATACCAGTTGAAGACAATCTTCAATCTTTGGCACTCAAAGCAGCGGAACCCTTCAAGTGATCTATAAAGGCCAGCGGTAGCATCAACGACAGAAGCACGAAAAACCGCACGAACACGAACGTCGTAGAGACGACATCACCAATAAAAAGCTTCGGGTATTCTCGGAGTGAAAACCTAAAGGGTGGTCTTTGGTGAATTTGGTAGAGGAATGAGGAAACACAAATCATGTAGGCAATAAGCAAGTGGGAGGGAAAAAGAAGCTATCGCATAGCAGACTGCTTATCGTTTAGGAGGAGCTACACGATCGTGTAGGATTTACTGAACGATCGTTTAGGAAAAGGTATACGATCGTTTAGCAAAATCAGCACACTATACGATTGTTTAGAGAAGTTATCCGATCGTATAGGAAATAATGTGCGATCGTTTAGACGCGAGGTAGATGATCGTTTAGGTGGAGAGTGCTATCGTATAGGCTCTTGTTTTACGTAAGCAATCGTTTTCTTTTCTCCAACACGCACTTGCGAAATCTTTTGGGTGATCTGAACAAAAATGAAAACTATTTTCATTTTAACTCATCGATAACAATAACCGACGTTGCCCCACTAACCCACGTCCGAACGTGAATTTTGGATTAATTATCATATAATTAATCAACTAATTAATTAATAAATATAATCATATTATATTTTTGTCCTATAGTTTGATATCACATATCTACTATAGTATTTTCTCCTCTACTTGATATAAATCATATTTATATCTAATTTCCTCCAAAATAATGTATCTCATATATTTAGCCAATTATATCATATATAATTAACCAGTCCAATTATATCATATATAATCGAACTTCCTCTTGTCAATTTGAACATTTCAAATTAACCCAAACACTAGTTCTCAACTTTATCCAAGCTACCCAGGGGACCTAATGGACTTGTGGCTCGAAGCTTCAACGGTCCGTGAATAGCTAACTAAACTCTTTAGCTACGAGATCCACCATCTGTTAACCGTCAGGCATTCCACTAAAGACCAATAGCTGAACTCTTCTTACCACAGATATATTTTTGTGTCCATCGGATATAACCAATCATGAGTACGATGACCCTTCACAGATGCTCGTAAGTACAGCTAGGCCAAATTACCATTATGCCCATGTAGTTACATCTCATTCCTTAAGTACCACTGATTCCTCTAATGAACAATACAACATAGTCCAACTATGTGTGAATACCTATTGGGCCAAGAGAAGGTGTGTGGTGCCACATCATTCAAGCTCCGGAATCAGCCCTTAAGAGAGCTATCTATCTACTTCCCCTGCCTCAGGGAAGGAGTGAATTCCATCCTGTGTAGCTGAGTTTCCAGCTCCCAAATCAGACGAATCGCTGAAAAGACTATCTGTCGCGAGATCCGGAAGCGGCATTCTTTCTGTCTTAGGCGTATTGTAGCTTGTGCGACCAAGTTGCAAATGGTATGTGAATGAATGTTATACGTCGAAAGTCAAATATTGACCCCGAGATTGAAAGGTTATCTGTCACATAAGTTGGAAGCAGTCTTAGGAGCGTGTCAACCAACATGCGTCCAACAATTGTTGGAAGCTCCAATGGTCAGGACGAGTCTCTTGACCTAAGCAGTTGAGTTCCATCTCCTGCGTGGAAGACTCCTTGAGGTGGCTACACTCCAATTGCTCCAGGGACGTCTTCTATTTTATCTTTACTTTGCTTTCCTAGTTAACTTTAGTTTATTTAATTGATTATTGTCATTTTGGATTTGCGACTGCTTTCTTGGATGAGATATGCGTTCTCTTTGTTTAGGTGCTTTAATAATTCCACTCGGTGCGATGGTTCGGAAGTAGAATCTTCTCCATCATTCAACGCATGGCTATTTCTCTGCATGAGTTCTAAGTACTGACAAAATTGACATTCTGCTCATAGGTCTTTTCTTGTTATCTTTTATGCGTTATCCTTCTGAAATTCTCCTTTGCCCACTTGCTTTCTTATGCATTGATAAATCAGCATCCATGATACTTATAATTCATTACATCCACTAACTGAAAGTTACATAGCTCACCCCACTTCAGTAGCTTCTTCAAAGTTTGACGATCTAAGTTTTATTATGTGTAAACCTCTGCTCAAACATCTTCTATTGCATCCCTGAATGAGTTTGTTTTTAGCTTTTTGGCAAAGATTCATGCTACTCTCTAAGTTTTGGGGAGGCAGTGGTTCGGGCAAATGCGTCTAATCTAAGCATTGCGATGTTTATTTCAGCTTAAAAATGGCACGCAACCGAAGTTGGATGTCCGCATAACACCCGTGGGGGCAAGTCAAAATGAAGAGCGTAACCAGGTTCAACGCCTCAATCTAATAATGTATCACAAAGCTTTGAAGTGTTTTAAAATGAACGCATTATAAAAAGTTAAACGCAAAGTTTCCAGAAATGGGTAAGAAGGTTTTTAAGCAAAGGCTTACCAGATTTAAACTTTGAAAACATCTATTTGAAGAAGTAGCCCAAGTTAAGGAGAGTGTTGCTGCCAAGGTTAGAGGTACGAGTGAATTATATTTTGAAAAGCTGGTCATCGCAAAGGAAAAGCCGGAGGGTGAATTTTGAATTTCCTAAGTATAAGACATGCTTGAGGACAAGCATGACTCTAAGTTTGGAGGTGTGATAGCTCGATGAAATATAAGCTATTGTAGCCTTTTACTTAGAATTATGATGGCTAACAAGTAGAATATGCGTTGATAATACTAAGAATTCGTGTGAAAAGTGAGCTTGCGTCAATCAGCACCAAAAATCCTCACTAACCCTATACCATGCATTATTCCATTTTTGAAGATATTAAAGGAATTGATCGCAAGCGCCGGTCCCAGACCACCACAAGGTTGACTGCATGAGTTGATTGTCATAAAGATTAGTTTGCCGCATGAAATTTTGCGTCCACAGAGTGATAATCGTAATAAAAGACTGTCATAAAGATTGTCATAAAGATTAGATGGAATGCGTTGGCAATTCAGGAGAAATAAGCTTGAACGTTTACCTTGGGAGCATCAACAAGATAAGATTATGTGACATTGCTCATACCGCGGCAAAGGCAGTAGTGAGGCAGAATGCAATCATGATCGATCTCGGCATTTCAACTCTATAAATAGCACTTTGGACCTTCACTTCAAAGCATCTGAGCTTCTGCCTTAAGGTAGATGCTTGCGATCACAGATGAGAGCATGAGCGAGATTTTCTTTGAGGATTCTTCACCTCCACAAGCCATTCCGAATGACGACGGAGTTTTCTCCAGAGATAGAGCTCGAGAGAGACGTCTCCATCATCCATCCATGGTGCCACCAGCAGCCTTGACGCATTTTGGATGAAAAGCAAGAGATTGTTTTCATCTAGCCTTCCATTTCTCTTCTTGCCTCTGTATTGTATTATATTTTGGGTTAAGACATGAATACATTTTGTAATCAATGCATATCTTAATTCCTTCAACTCTATCTCTTCATCTTCTTCATCTTTGTCATCGTGTACCGTCATCGTTTAGTTATCAAAGGCGATTGCATACTCAATCGTGTAGCCTAGAGATAAGACGCATGTAGCAACCCACCCAGAGGTGTGCGTTGTGCGAGTATAGTGAGTTAATCCTCTTCGCTTGGTGTGAGGCTGTAGCAACGCTTGTCTATGGGCTGTTGCAATGCTTGTCTATGAGCTGATTAGCCGCAACTAACAGGCTGAGAGGGTGAGTAGTGGAACACACTGCATTGTTCCTAGAGACAGGCACGATCTTATACTCGACGCAAACATGCATTATAGAGATATAAGCATGTGGCTAGCCATCGAGAGGTGCGCGATGCGTTAGTGTGGCGAGTTGGATTACTTGGGCGACCTAACATAATGAACTTTATTATGCGTTAACGACTGTTGCATATCTATCAATTCTCATAGTTAAACTTCCATTGCTCAATCTGTTTAGTTAGGAGTAGGAGTAGTGCATAACCCTTTAACTTTTATCTTTTTACTTTTATTCATCGCCTCAAACGCATTACCTCACAAACAGTATTGATTTACAAGTCTCTGTGTTCGACCTTGGATCATCCCGAGAAACTTGCATTCTTGTTATACTTGGCGAGAAAGTGAGAAAACTTGTGGCCAGAACGTATGGTCATCGCATACATACTTAAACGCATATTGCATATTTTCTAGTCCAACGCATGACCATCGACGCATGGAGATCAATGCATATCATAAGTTGCATATTTATTTTCCTCTCCATCTCCAACGCAACAGATATCCTGAAAATGTATTTTAATGAAAAACAGAATTCAAATACATGTTTGTGAAAATGAAATAACGTTTGTCTCACTACTGATTGTTGGACTTCAGGAGAGAATATGAACTATATGATATTGACTGCTGATAACGGGCAGAAATGCACATTATCATAGTACTAAGTTCTTAAACAGTGCTAGCTTGTATTGATAAAATATGTTAGATTGCATCCAAAAAGCATCAAATTCATAACATTGCGGTCGTATGCGGTCATCACATAGAAACAGTTGATTTTTGTATTTTTTATGCAAAATATGCGTTGACGCGAGGTGATAAGAGCGATCATAAGAAATCAGCAGACAAGCGCAGCATTACCGCAAGGCCTTGCGATAATTTGTGTTCGCAAACATCTGCTCAAAAAGGATTGCCGCATAGAGTTGACGCAACTTGGTGGACGCATCTAGGTGAAAGGCATAATTAATCACGATGGGACAGAAAGCTGATGACGGTCGAATTGAAATTAAGTTGATAGCTGTTAACGTTCAGCTTTTTGGTGACAAATATTCGACGCATCAATCAGGGAATTAAACCCATCCCATTTGTGCAATCATAAGAGAGAAGCTGCCTTTCACCTCGGAAGCTCTATAAATACTGAAGGCATCCTTTAGAAAAGGGGTTCACTAGTTCGAAAGTTCCGAGTTCACAAGTTCTATTCATAGTTTAGCCTTGTTATTAGATTTTCTCTTATTTTAAGGCGGACGTGAGAGAAGAAGGTTGTGCCAACAGATCATTCCAATAAGCTTGGGAGAGCGCAGGAAGCTTCAAGATTAGAGAGAGGGTCGATTCCTGTGGAAGTAGGAATATCTTTTGAACCGAATAGAGATTGCCAGTGTAAAAGCCTCGGTCAGTAAGGGATTGCTACCAGGCTCTCTACCTTTATCTTCCATTGTTGTTTTGTATTCAACTCTAGAAATGGAATTTATTTCTCTATATCTATTCACTCTTTGTTATGTATGCATAAGTAGCTAAATCTGTTGAATGGGTTGAGAAGCACTTAGCTAGCTTAACTGGGGATCTTCATTCTATGTGATTATCTTGCATTATGTATGCTTCATTCATCCATTAGAGATACTCGAGAGGGTAGTCTAAGGATAGGATCTAAGCTTGAGAAGGTCAGACCAGAATCTAGGCTCGAGAGAGTCAGATTAGAACGCATAATCAAGAGATAGGAGTTTAGGAATAAGCATTGTTTGCTATTAACACATTGCATGCATCCTAGAGATAGGATATGATTGTGTGCGGTCACTTTGTCTTTGTGCATCTTGAATCATCGCATAGGAAAAGAGTAGAGACTTAAGAATAAGCTCTATGAACACTTTTCCATTCAACATAGGCGTCCTAGACTTAGGAGCATCGCATTTGCATTGGAAAATGACTTATTGTGCATGGTTGTAGCATGATCACATAGTCTGACGCATTCCCAAGTAACGCTAACTAAAGACCTTCTCAACCCGTTTATCCGCATACTCAGTGCATCTATCACACAATCAGACTTTTCTTAAATCTGCCGCATTTGTTTATTTTTCATTACTACAATCAACAAACAAACCAACAATTAATTGAGTTACTAGTTACCACAAAGTTTTCTAAAAATTACCACCGCAACCTGTTTTCCTAAGTCCCTGAGTTTGACCCTGGACTTACCAGGAACTCAGTGAGGTTTACACTTGGATTCCACTGAGAAAACTTGAGTGCTCAACGCATTTTCATCATCGCAATTCATTCATAATTCCACATCATAATAAACATCAAGTTTTTGGCGCCGTTGCCGGAGACTTCGGCAAAATAGTGTGCTAACGGTAATTTTTCTAATTTTTTGCAGACTCTCAATCTCTGAACCACCTTTTCTGGAGCAGGAACCTGAACGAGCGCAACAACTGGCGCCTTTCATTGGTTCTACGGTTGCTAGCACTGATAATAGATTCAATCAAAGGTCGAATTCACCTCCGAACGTCTTTCCTTATGAATTCGTTATACGGTCGATTTGGCATTAACCCTAAAAGCACCACAACCGAGGTCTGCGATTCAACTCGATAACCCTCTCTGGTACATCCTAGGACATTAGAGTGAGATGTCGGCCGTTCCACTCGAGAGTAAAGAATCTTTACCACTACTACCTACTAACTTCTCGCCTAATCCCGGGCCTTTTGCTCTTCTAACGTAAAAGGTGGCGGCCATTCGTCAACGCCCAGGAATCCGCTTGACATCTCAGCGGCGGGATTGGATACCCGCATCCCGAATTACGACCTGGAGATTGAGAGAACATTTCGATGCAGATTAAGAGAACAACCACCAACAACAAGAGAAGAACACTAGAATGGCGGAACAACCGGAAGCAAGGGCTACAAACGCAAATAATATAATGGCCAACCCCATCCTTTGGCGAATGACCGCAATATACTCATCCGGAAACTATGCATCATCGAACCTCTATAATTCTCCCAGGAATCATTGAGGCCGGCGTTAGATGGATCGAGGTTTGAAATGAAGTTGGTAATGTTGTAGATGATCCAGGCTAATGGCAGTTGTGTTTTCTGAATATCTCCACCGAGGAAGTTCGACTCACTCTGTTCCCATTTTCCTTATGCGATCAAGCAAGAAATGGGCATATTCTCTCGAACCGGGGAGTTAACCTCATGGGAACAAGTCGTCGAAAAGTTATTGAAGAAGTATTTCCCACCAACTGAGAATGCTATGAGAAGGAAATTAATAACAAATTTTGAACAAGAAAATGACGAATCACTCAGCGTGCCTGGCGAGGTTCAAGTGGCTGGTAAGAGATTGTCCACATAATGGCTTACCAGACTGCCTGCAAATGGAGATTTTTTACCAAGGACTGAATCCCTCTTCGGAGACCGCTGCCAATGCAGCAGCCGCTGGTGGTCTGCTAGACAAAACATATGAGGAGGCAAAGAGTATACTCGATCGCATTTCTAAAAATCACGAGGATTGGTGGGAAAGCAATCAAAGATTAAGAATTAAAGATAATGACGCAAACAATAGGGCCATCGATCCCTGCAAAATCAAATGACTGCGATGATAAGTTTGATATAAGGCATCGCATTAATAACACGGGAGCGAAGAAAGGCAGATCAGCGCAATTGCTCAAATGACCACAAGTTGTGTCATTTGTGGAGATGCTCACGCAATGGAAGAATGCCCAACAAAACCACAGTCAGTATGCTTCATAAAGAATAATCCTATTCTGATACATACAACCCCAGGTGGAGAAACCACCCAAATTTGCGTAGAAAAATCAACAACAAGACTTCCAACCAGTGGCGTAGAGAGAAGGGCCACCCAGATTTTTCCCGCAAACAAACGGTCCAGCACATAGCCAAGCTAGCAGCTCACAAACACCACAATCTTCATCCTTAGAAAGCTTGTTGAAGCAGTACATTAAGAAAAATGAATCAGTACTTCAGAATCAAGCTACATCCATTAGAAATCTCGAAATTCAAATGGGAAAAATTGTAGGCGAGCTGAAAAATAGACCGCAAAAAGCATTACCGAGCTCAACTGAGCTTCCTCGCCACGTTAGAGGTACCTAGAAGGAACAATGCTTAGCAGTCTCCATGCTAAGCGACAACATGACTACGGAAGTAAGGGAGGAGCCCATTGCGACCAACTTGAATGCAGTGACAACCAAAGACCCGTTGACCTATAGTTTGGAAAAGCCCGAGAAAATGAACCCCGAGGTTGCGCCCACCCTCAAGCCTTCAGAACATGAGATAGAAGAAGTTCAGCTACCACCAGCTCTGCAAAGATTGAAGGAAAAACAAAATGATGAAGAAAAGATCTCAACAGTGGCCGCAACGCAAAATGCTATGATCTCACCTAAAATGGGCAACCTAAGAATCTTCACGATACCATGCTTTATCGAAGGGGCCTACAGTGGCAAAGCACTATGCAATCTTGGGGCGAGTATAAACGTAATGCCACTATCAATATTCAAGCAATTGAATATCGGCATACTTACGCCCACGAAAGAGACTCTCATACTTGCGGACAGATCCCGAATATATCCTAAAAAAGAGTTGAAAAATGCCGCAATCTCAATTGATAAATTCATCTTACCGGCAGACTTCATCATTTTGGATTGTAAAGCGGACGAAGATGCGGCCATCATATTGGGACGACCATTCCTTTCGATCGGTCGTGCTCGAATTGATGTGTGCAAGGGGGAGATTGTATTGAACATTCATGGGAAAAATCTCTGGATTAAGGCAATCAAGCTTCTAGAGGACACAGAAAAGAGGGAAAAGCCACCATGGACGTGAAAAGACGAGCTTGGAATAAGCAGTCCCTGAGTTATTAAGTGAATCAACCTCATCAAGGACACAACTCTTTTCAATATCCTTTCTTTGCATCAATACATCATAAAATTTCATCATCATATTATCATCTATTATCGCATAGCTAGTTTGCTTTCTTATTCTTTTTCTATATAAAAAAAATGGCCCGATCGTGCTGAACGATTGCGGTAAATGGTTTTGTTTTGTTTAAAATAAGTTGACCCTCTCGATGTTTCTATGCAAAAAATCGAGGCGAACGATTGCAGAGGCGTTACACGACGGCGCAAGTTATCTTATTCCGTCATCGCAATCCAAAGAAGATGATCGCCACAAAACAGGATGCGCCAACAAACAATGTGAGCGACAACGCAAATTTGGGGGTTGTATTCTTCCTTAACTTTATTCCAAATTTTGCACTCTCACATCACATTTTAATTTTGAGAGTTTTATCACCGCATCCTCTTTGATTACAACAATCATTTAATATTGATAAATTTAGTGAGTCGTCGCATGAGTTCTTTGCCAATTATGATTTCAATGATGAGACACATGCTTCTATTTTTCGTATATACTAAAGTCAACTTAATCTTAGAAAAGTCACCTCATGAAATATTTCTAGAAGTTAGAGGTCTGCTAGCTTTCTTTTAAACTCTCTTTACGAAGCTTTCTAAGAACATCGCATGACTTCTTTCAATCTTTTGGCAATGAGGACATTGCCGCATTTTAAATTTAGGGGTGAGGTATTTATTTTCGACCTTGCTACTTTGAAAAAAAAATTTGAATAATAACTCCACTGTCAACGTAATGGGGAAACCCATGTTGATAAGAGTTAAGTTGTGAAGGGCACTTACCCGTAGTTGAATGTCCGCATGACACACGTGGGGGCAAGCCAAAACGAAAGTAAGTTTCCAGGATCAACGCATAAATATAATAATCGCAACTCTGCTGCCAAGTAGGTATGAGTTTAGTCTAAGAAAGAGTGCATTGCTCGTAGTTGGATGTCCGCATGACACACGTGGGGGCAAGCCAAAATGAAGGCAAGGCACTTGGATCAGTGCAAGGTCAAAAAAGAAATAATAATATCAAGAAATATGCAAGAATAAAAATCATTTGACACCCTGGTGTAAAAGTTTTCTTTTAGAAATAAATCATGCGATGTCCCGGAATTGAGTAAAGTTCTTTTGAAGGTCAAGCTTGTGATCCCTAGGTCTTAAAAATATTTTAGGAAGAGACTTGAATAAGACTTATGGAAATTTTGGTGTATAGGAGCTGAATGAAGTATCCTTGAGAAATCTAGGAAAACAACATTGCGGTCGACTTGCTAAAGGAAATCTTTAGCTTATGCTTGAGAACAAGCATTGTTTAAATTTGGGGGTGTGATAACGGGCAGAAATGCACGTTATCATAGTACTAAGTTCTTAAACAATGCTGGCTTGCATTGATAAAATATGTTAGATTGCGTCCAAAAAGCATTAAATTCATAACATTGCGGTCGCATGCGGTCATCGCATAGAAGCAGTTAATTTTTGTATTTTTATGCAGAATATGTGTTGACGCAAGGTGAAAAGAACGATCATAAGAAATCAGCGGACGAGCGCAACATTACCGCAAGGCCTTGCGGTGATTTGTGTTCGCAAACATTTGTTCAAGAAGGATTGCCGCATAGAGCCAGCACAACTTGGTGGGCGCATTTGGGTGAAAGGCATAATTAATCACGATGGGATAGAAAGTTGATGACGGTCGAATCCGAATTAAGTTGAAAACCACTAACGATAACAAGTATATTCAGCTTTTCGGTGACAAATATTCGGTGCATCAGTCAGGGAATTAAAGCCATCCCATCTGTGCAATCATAAGAGAGAAGCCGCCTTTCACCTCAGAAGCTCTATAAATACTGAAAGCATCCTTCAAAAAAGGGTTCACCAGTTCGAAAGTTCTGAGTTCACAAGTTCTGTTCATAGTTTAGTCTTGTTCTTAGATTTTCTCTTATTTTAAGGCGGACACGAGAGAAGGAGGTTATGCCGACAGATCGTTCCGATAAGCTTGGGAGAGCGCCGGAAGCTTCAAGATCAGAGAGAGGGCCGACTTCTGCGGAAGCAGGAATATCTTTTAAACCGAATAGAGATTGCCAGTGTAAAAGCCTCGGTCAGCAAGGGATTGCTACCAGGCTCTCTACCTTTATCTTTCATTATTGTTTTGTATTCAACTCATTTATAGAAATGGAATTTACTTCTTTATATCTGTTCACTCTTTTTTATTTACGCATGAGTAACTAAATCTGTTGAATGGGTTGAGAAGCACTTAGCTAGCTTAACTGGGGATCTTCATTCTATGTGATTATCTTGCATTATGTATGCTTCATTCATCCATTAGAGATACTCAGAAGGGTAGTCTAAGGATAGGATCTAGGCTTAGGAAGGTCAGATCAGAATCTAGGCTTGGGAGAGTCAGATTAGAACGCATAATCAAGAGATAGGAACTTAGGAATAAACATTGTTTGCTATTAACGCATCGCATGCATCCTAGAGATAGGATATGATTGTGTGCGGTCACCTTGCCTTTGTGCATCTTGCATCATCGCATAGGAAAAGAGTAGAGACTTAGGAATAAGCTCTATGGACACTTTTGCATTCAACACATGCTTACTAGACTTAGGAGCATTGCATTTGCATTAGAAAATGACTTGTTGTGCATGGTTGTAGCATGATCGCATAGTCTGATGCATTCCCAAGTAACGCTAGCTAAAGACCTTCTTAACCCGTTCATCCACATACTCAGTGCATCTATCACATAATCAGACTTTTCTTAAATCCGCCGCATTTGTTTATTTTTCATTACTGCAATCAACAAACAAACCAACAAGTAATTGAGTTACTGGTTACCGCAAAATTTTCTAAAAATTACCACCGTAACCTGTTTTCCCAAGTCCCTGAGTTCGACCCTGGACTTACCAGGAACTCAGTGAGGTTTACACTTGGATTCCATTAAGAAAACTTGAGTGCTCAACACATTTTCATCATCACAATTCATCCATAATTCCGCATCATAAAATAACGCATCAACTGCATATTTTGTTGATTCTGATTGGAAGTTACATAAGAGAATTCTTAGATTTGGTGTTATTGAAAGTCATAGAGGGGATACCATTGGTTGGACTATGGAAATTTTTTTGAAAGATTAGGAATTGAAAAGGTCATGTCTATAACTGTTGATAATGCTAGTTTAAATGATACTATTATTGCTTTCATGATTAGGAGATTCATTAAGTGGTTGATATGTAATGGTGAGTATCTGCATGTTAGATGTTCTGTACACATATTAAACCTTATTGTATGCGATGCTTTGAAGGAACACAATGAGAGCATTAATAGAATTTGAAATGCTATTAGATATGTGAGATCTTACCATGCACGTATGATGAAATTTAAAAGTTGTGCTGAACATGAAAGAATAACTCACAAGAATACCGTATGTCTTGATGTCCCTGATGGAATACACAAGCATGCAATGGAAGCAAACAGAATTGATAAGCACTCTAATTACATTTAATTTGAGTTCTAAAATATGCTATTTCAGAATATCAAAAGAGGGTTTCAAGAAGAACATACCTTTAATGATTTCTCTCAAATCTAAGCTGCTCTTCACTCCAAATCAACAGTGAACCATCAAGAGATCTTCTCTACTATTCTCAACCTTGAATTTAAGTGGTGAAACTCAAATTTGAGTGAATTTGGTGAAGGATAATGAGGGTTCTTGTGAGGAAGAAGATGAAGTAGTAGAAACTCTTTTCAGCTCAAGAACCACTATTTTTCTTCTTCAAAATCGAGAGTTTTTATTAAATCTCAGCATGCAAGCATTCCTAAACCATCAAATGGCCAACACTTACTTCCCAATTCAAGTAGGATTTATGTATGCTTGTAGGAAGAACACCTCCTTCTAAAGGCGTTTGTGGGCAAAACCCATATAATCTAGTTTTTTCAAATTTTCATTTCAATAATCAATTGATTCAAAAATTAATAAAAAATTAATTTAATTAATCACAATTAATCAAATATCAAAATTCAATTTCTTAAATTGAATTTAAAATTAGAAATCAATTTGAATTTGAATTAATTAATTAATTAATTTAATATCAAATATCAAATTACTCACATATTAAATTTCAAACATGAATCCTATTCATTCAAT